>NC_056431.1:26811112-27081112 GCF_018296145.1 Oncorhynchus tshawytscha
ACACATATATGTGTTCCCTTTCTCTCTGCATTCAAGTGGAATTGTGTTGAACCACACTGATGTGCAAAGCAAGCATATTGCTATGTAGAAATGACTGTTAAAAGTATCATTACGTTGAGACAATTGATGGGTAATCATTCCTGTAATTTGGTCAAAGTTGTCATTCATCCACCAGTCAAGCAGTGCAGAATGTAACGTTTGGACATTTGGGAAGAAAATTCAAAACAAAAACCATTTCTTTAGATCATCTGGTCCAACACTGATGTCACACTGTGAAAGCCAATCCCTTCATCTGCTGATGTTCAACACGTCATGTTTCATATCTTGGTTTCAAATGGAGCTCAAGCTTATAGCAATACAATACTGTAGTATCTCTTTGTGTCCCATTCAGCATTATATATCAAATATTGGATGATCATAGGCATAATACAACTTGATGTATACAATAATAATTTATTTTATAAAATTTATATTTTATTGGGCAATTCTAAAGGGTGAAAAAAGTGCTTTCTTTTCGCCCTCCCCCATCAACCTTATTTCCTTGGGAAGAATACATATTTCTGCTTGAGAACACCCTTTAAAATATGAAATGACTGCCGTCACTGACACACATACCGCCCTGCTACCCCCCACCCCCACCTTACAACACACACACACGTGCACACACACATGCACACGGAACAACGCACATGAGCATGCTAGGATGCACACACACACGCGCACACGCACGCACACACACACACACACACACACACACACACACACACACACACACACACACACACAAACACAGACAAACACACGCTCCCCTGATTTTGGATGGATAGATGGAAGGGGGAGGCAGGGGGGGACTGATCTCCTGAAAAGAATGAGGCCCTCTGGGATTTTCTCAAAGTGGCCCCTCGGTGGGGTGGGGGCTGGTGGGGGTGCGGGGGCCTAAAACATGGGCACTCCACACTGTAACCTTAGCCAGCGGGGGAGCAATCTGTCAAATAATTAGCCGTTGCCCAGGACAAAGGTTTTATTTGCAGGAATTTCATAGAAGCCAGGATTGAATAATATGTCTCTGTATTGGGCAGGGTCATGGGAACGTTATCTCTTACTGGTGGGGCTATAACTGATAATGAGAAAAGGGTCTGGTAATTCAATTCCTCAAGCCTTTGTTTCTATAATTCCTTCTCTCTTTCTGTCCTCCTCTCTCTTCACTGTCTCTTCACTCTCTTCTATCTAGCTAATTAAAGATCATTTGGACAAAGACAGGTGTCCCTGGACGAAAAATGTCTGGCATTCTTGGTTTACCACATTACCAAACAACAAGATATGAATAATGTTGAGAGAATTTGTTATTTTGAATGTTTTATTGACAACACCATGTATCAACACAATACATGTAAAATAGTGAAAGAAAAAAAGCAATCGATATGGCAATTATGTTTGCATATTTACTGGCTGAGGTAATACTTTTTGATTTCGAAGATATTTCAGACATAAGGATTTGAGAGAGAAGTGATTTGAACACGTGATAAAGTTATATTCCTGTTCAGACACTGTTCTCCACAATAACCAGAAAAGGGTTGCCATGGTGTCAGAATGAATTTACGGTGTGTAGTTTGTTCATTGGTTGATGGAGGTTCAAATCCAGCTAGGTAGCAGCTTCATGCTCTCCACTCCCATTGTACTGCCTCAGAGGAATAAATAAACAGAGGCATCTCCTGTGGATGTTGGTTTGGTCTCTTTTTACTAGTTTCCTGTTGTATGTAGAAGCATTCATAGTCATAACTGTCTCAGCCTCATACTTTCACTTCTCTTTCCCTGCTTGCTGAAAACGTATGAAAACATAATAAATCCACTGTACAAATTGTCATTGTGACATTTCCAAACGTTCCAGTTCATGATTCCATGTCTTGCTCACAACAAACTGTGAGTTTTAGAGAGAAGATACCAACCTCATAGATGTAAGTGACCGGGTGTTTCCAGTGCCTGAACAATATCCGGTCTCTCTGGCCCCCTACACTTTCTCTCTCTCTCTGTCTGCTGACCTCTTACCCTTAGGGGCGTCCAAGCAGGAAGTGGATAGTGTTAAAAGGGATTGATTGATTTTGTGGTCTATAGATGATTGTTTATATCATTCCATACGGGAGGGTTGACCTTTAGTGACCCCTCTGTGGGCCATTCGGCTGAGAGCTCAGACCTGTGTCCATTTGCGACTGCTAATTACTGTTAAGGGCCCTGGTTTTGGGTCTTAAAATGGGCTCCTGCGCTGCTTTGATGACAGAGATATACAGCAGGGATGCTCTCCTCTGATCTCCCTGTGTACCGTTTCCCCTTGAATGTCAAGCACATTAAACTTAATGTAGCAGCAAATTCTTCTCAATTATTTGTATGTTGTTGTAATGTGAGTTAGTGTGTGGTGTGTGTGTGTGCATCTGTGTCCAAATGGGGTTTGTACATCTGTGTACGCCTGAGTCAGTGTGTGTGTGTGTGTGTGTGTGTGTGTGTGTGTGTGTGTGTGTGTGTGTGTGTGTGTGTGTGTGTGTGTGTGTGTGTGTGTGTGTGTGTGTGTGTGTGTGTGTGTGTGTGTTTTTGTCCTGGCTATATATACATTTTACAACTACAGCCACAGTGCTTCCAAAGTGTGTTCTTGTACGGGGTGTGAGTTTGTACATCCTCTAATACATTCCTATGCTCGCTTTTAAGTAAAAAATAATTGGATTTTTGCATCCTGTGATCTCCCTAATTATAATGGAACCAAGTTTACAATTTTCCAGTCATTATTTTATATTTTGTTCCCCTCTAATAAGAAGGTGCAGCGAAGCACAACAAAACGCTATGACTCTATTTCCTGCTCTTTGCCTTACAGCTATGTATAGATGAAGAACGTCTACACTCCCAATATCATCATCCCCCCCCTCATAAAACATTAGAGCACCAAATCACAGACACACACATATGAGCGCAAATATAAACATGCACACATACAAAACCGCACAGAAAAAACTAAATGACACGTTACACAGGCACATAAGCACAAATGAACAGTACAAACTATTCAGACAAAACTGCAAATACCCAATATTTATAAAACTTTTGTTTTATACTTATTCTACCATACTCACACAATCACACAAATAAATCACGGCATATAGGTACTACTCACACAGATAACAGTCAATCACACTCACAACGCTGCTGATATATCATTGTGTCCAGTCCCCACATCCTCTCATCCCCTCAGTAACACTCATCTCCCCTCCACATGCTTGTCAGTCCCCTTGTCAGTCCCCCACCCAACTCCAGGGATCACAGCACATCTAACAGTATTTCATTGTGGATTTCGAGATAAGTGAGAGGATTTCAGTTCAAGCTCCGAGCTTAGCATGGGCTGCGGTGCTGCAGTGAGCGCCGTTCGCTTACATGATGTGGGATTTTGTTTTTTCACTCCCCTCTCTCACCCTCTTTTCTGGGTTTTTGTTGATTTAGCTGTGAGTGGCTGCCTGACACAACATTGGCTATCTCCTCAAGGAGCTAAATAAAGCTAACCCCTTGCACAGTTATTCTATCACAGGACTCTGGGGGAGCAGAAAAAGGGATGTATTTTAATTGACCAAACCCAGGGGCTTCAGTAATACTATAACCACAGGAAACTGGAGACGGGAATGAAAGGGAGACAGAGAGAGAGGGAGGGGAGAGAGAGAGAGGGAGGGAGGGGAGAGAGAGAGCGAGGGAGGCGTGAGAGAGAAAGAGCCATATTGTGCTATTAGAGGCATGCTGTATTTCCTACATTGATGAATTGAATTAACATTTAAATATATATATATATATATATATTTTTTTTTAAATCTAACAGATCTCGTGCCAGTTGTTTCTCGAGGCTCTTCAACCCCTCATCAAAGGCAAGGTGGTTTCTAAGAAGTCTGAACATCTAACTAGTTGTCCAGCCTAGTTCCCTGCCCATTGACTCATTTTGGCACTCGATCACCAGGACACTGCTGTGTCACCTCTGTTGAGTTCATGCCCACAAACTCTCCCATGAGCAGAGTGGAATGTTGAGTGTTGGAGTTTTGTGTTTTGCAGTGTGCAGTAGTGGACACATAGACCTGTGGTGGCAGCATGCATGTCACAGAGACACTAATGACAGGTGAAGGCATGGTGCATGTGGCCCTTTCCACAGGCCCTCCACACCCACAACACAGGTTAACCCGGGAAATCACGAAAGAGAGGAATAACATGGGGAGCACCTGAGAGGAATCCTGAGTGGCCAGTTCCCTGGTAGAAAAAGATGGATTGCCGGAATTCTCCACCAATCACAAAACAACACATTGGCCTCAGCATTGATTGATGAAGTATTTAAGTCGTCAATCTCACATCACCCGCTTCCCCCCCCCCTCCAAATGGTTACAGAAAAGGCATGCAGTGTCCACAGCTCGGATGAGACCTGACTGGGGCAGAGTATCGCTGCTTTTCACCTTTCGGTTTCGACTCAAACGCGCTGAACGTTTCGGTTGTGTGTGCGAACCATCAAAGATAGCTCAGGAGAAAAAGACAGGCAAGAGGAGATCATCCCCTTTTTTCGTTATAACGTACACCATGCATACTGTAATGAAACGGTGGGCCCGGGGTCGTTAGAACACATAATATTGCATGTCATGGCAATAATAGTAATTCTCTGTATATGAAATGATTCGAGAAGTACAACATGTCCTGTCCTCCAGGAGCGAGGTGATGAGAGGACTGTGTATTTCTAGGAATAGGATTGGCTGTGTTGGGTTCAACCTAAAACCTTTAAAGCTGAGAGGGAGAGAGCTAGACCTGAGCTCATCTGCGTACAGACACAGATTGTAATACACCCCCCCCCATGTACCTCACCAAACTCCATAGCTCTCAGCCAGGCAAAATGCATTCTAACAGGCACCACTGAAGACAACTCACAGCAGTGCAATTGATTACAAATCATGATTAACAATAGCAGTATTGATAGAAATGGAACATTAGCCCGCACCTCTGACCCTTGCCCAGGACCTTTTTTGTACGCTATGGCGTATTCAATATCATAGTCACGCTCGAGTAAATTTGCTGGGGAAAATCTATCGGATGTTATTCATAAAAATATAAGGTAAAGGTCACACCTGCAGCCATACTGGTCACAATCCACGAGACAAGGCCTTTGGAATGTCAAAGGAGATTTGGTTAAGGATTGATCCAGTCAACCTACATTCTTGCCACAGTAAAGCACAAATTCTCCAAAGAGTATATGACCCCCGTCCATTGTTCTCCTCTCCTAATATGATACCCCCACAAGGGTTTCCACAAAGACCTCATTTCTAATCAATGCATGTGGTTGGTGGGGATCATCCCGTCTCTGCAAATGAATGACTTCACTTTTTCCCCTGCAGATCTATTGTATTGCTTTGTTTCATTAGCTGATTGATTTCTGCCCCCCTTCCTTCCTTTTGCTTATCAATATGAGAGCTGATCACATCCATCCAGGAAAAATACCAATCAGCCTTTGGTAGCTAGTGGAATCCCTTCGCAGGATCCTGAGGGGACAAGGCCTGGTTATTGACCATGACTGGGACTATTGGCTGACAGTGAACGTCAAATCCAGGTCTTCCATCAGCCTGGTATTGTATGTATGGGCAGCAGAGCTGCTGTATTTCTGCTGCCCACCAGTTGCCATGCTAAGGTTTTGCTAGGCTTGATTTGGTTGTCATAGTCCCTCTCCCTGAGCATCTGTTAAATGTTCACCTGCTCATTATACTGTGTCCTTATTACCAGCCATATCTGACCCTTTCCTTTAGTTCCCTTTGACACCAGAACAATGGATAGGAAGTCCTTCACGCCAGCAAGTCAGACTTCACTTCACTGCAGGAATTACAGCTTTTCATTCTCCGTCACTGGAGCGTTTTAGTGACTTGCCCCACCAGCACAACAGTGGACAGGGGTGATCTCTCTCTCTCTCTCTCTCTCTCCCTCTCTCTCTCTCTCTCTCTCTCTCTCTCTCTCTCAAACACATACATGTGATAGATACACAGTCATCCACAAATGTGCACGCACACACATCCATGCAAAAGCACACGCACGCACACACATCCATGCAAAAACACACACACACAATGATAAGCCAACCAGACTTTGTTTGAGCCGAAAGGGAGAGGCTGTAGCATAGTAACACAGTCCAATGACGGGCCCCATATTTCAAACACAGTCCTAAGATTTATACCCTCAGCTATGCAAAGTGAAATAGTGGCAATGTGGAACAAAATCAACACAACAAAAAAGAAGAAAAGAAACGCAAATGTTTGCTTGTTCCATTTAGCCCATTATTCATCAAGCCAGCTGCCTAAATCTATTAGGATCAACACAGTTCGAGTTATCTCCTCAGAAACACTGACATGTTATTACTGCCTTTCCTGAGCCATCTCATTGTGACAGTCACCCCTCTATGAAAACAAACTGAAGTAATACCGAAAGTCATAAAATGTCTGGCCCAGCGCTCTCTCGTCCCTGTTCTCCCCCTCCCTCCCTTCCACTTGACACACCAGAGTTCTCTCTCTGTTTCTCTCTTCTTCTTCTTCTCTCCCCCCACCCCCTCAAAAACACACACATTTCCCCAATCAACTCCTATGACAATAGAACATTCCATAATGTAATACAATAATATGTTCAAATGAGAGCCAGTGTCTAAGGGATGTCTTATCACATAGCCGACAAACACATCCACACCTAAACGAAAGGCTCAAACACATGTCTATGATAAGATATACCCATAAGCCTGAGCATGTTCATGCTAAAGAACGACAGATAGATTATCTCATGGCTTTTTCCCCTTAAACACTTGTACATGTTTATCCAACTTGTGGGAATTCCTGTTTCTGGAGTGTATGGAGTCACCGAGACTGAGCTCTGGAAATACTGTGTCACTTAGACCACACCTTCATTTTTCACTTTATCACCTCCGTTGACACCAGGATATGAAGGCCACCCCTAATCATTACACTTGCAAAGTTGAGTAGTTATAGAACTGAAATCCTTTGGAATGCTTGGAATGTATTTTTATTTTATTTGAATGTCAGTGTGTTTCAAAACAAGATATGTTTTCCCCACACAGACAGATGCATTTTCAATATGCCTCACGGAATATGGCTGGATTAATCAGATGTTGAACGTGTTTATTGATTAAGGCAATAATTGTTGGTTCAAGTATCCCAGTTTCACCACAATAGTCCTTCCAAAAACAACAAAAAGAAGACCCATCTTGGTCTCCATGGTTCAAATCACTGTGTGCTGGAGGATTTGGACATCACTTAGCATTTTTATTCTCTGTTTTTTATAATGCTCTATATTCTATTTTCCATCCTTCTCCTTCTCTCTTTCTATTTCTCTCTCACCCACTCACTGTTTCTCTCTCTCTCTCGTTTTATTCTTCTCTCACTCTACTCTCTTCACTATAAACCGTTTCAGGGGTTCAGCAGTTTCCTGCTCTTTCATCTGCCTCCCTTGTGGTCGGACCATTAGCCCGGCCGTACCTGCAAGTGTTTGGGAGGCAGCTGGCCCAGGACGCAGCACTGCAATGGGGCTGTAGAGCCCAGAGGCTGGGTCTGGGACATGGGAACGCTGGCACCAAATACCAATGGGTAATTAGACCTTCGTTCAAGAGCGAATGTGGCAAGCATTAGACACAAAGCTCTTTCCGGGTTCAAATCATATCTGCATCCTGGCCTTCCTTCTTTCCGTTGGGAGTTACTTCTGTCTTTTCTCCTTTGTTTTCTTGACCCCTTTTCTTCTTTCTGCTCTCGGACGAACCATTAGCGATCACTTTGGCTCGAGTTTTGTCGCCTTGACGGAGGTCTATTTTGGTGAAAGACAGTAGGGGGTCATCGAATGTTACTATACTGTACATAACAAAAATGTATGATTTTAATTTGTAAGCCCAAGCTAACTTGTTATTACGTCGTCTCCCTTAAGCCCAGTTACATCAAAAGCACAACAACTCACCAATGAAGATGTCCTGTGTCATTTCCTAAACATTTCTTTGGTCAGTCAGTCTATGTGACAGAGATGTAACCGTCGACTGACATTTTGCCACAGAAGCTACAGAATAAACAGAAGTGAGATATGGAATAGATCTAGTCCATTGAGGTAAGAGTTTGCCCATGTTCAGATGTGACTACATCCAAAAGAACACTTACTGTAACTGTGTCAATTGCTGGACCCAATATCCCTGACCTGTTCCTGTACTGATCAGATCAGAACATTATAATTAACGCTGCACTGGAAAGATGGTCAAGCAGGTGACATTTTGTGACATTTCCTTTCTATCTGCGGGTGCCTGTGTTGAAAAAAAAATGACTGGTTGATAGTTCATAGTTCATTGTCTTTTTTTTCTCTTTATTTATTTATTATTATTATTATTTTTACATGCAATTGTACACAAGCGTGGCAAGATATCCTTGGACGGTTGAATGACACAATTAAAATTTCATATTTGACATCTGGATCGTCTTGTACACTTCGATGTCTGGGCCGTGAGAAAAATGACATTCTATGTTTCTCATCATTTAAGAGGGAAACTATCATGAGGCCTTTCTTGTTTTGTGGTGAACGGTGACATTACCCATAATTCCATTCAAACCACATTGGCCTTTCATCGGAAGTCACTCCCTGACCTTTATAGTCTGTCTTCCAGAACATAGAGTAGCACTAGCATCATCACTTCAAAAATAGTTTGTCAAAATTATACTTACGATTATACTTAAAATTATATGCACACATGCACCAACCGGTCAAACATTTTAGAACACCTACTAAATGAAGGATTTTTCTTTATTTTTACTATTTAATAGTGAAGATATCAAAACGATGAAATAACACATGGAATCATGTAGTAACCAAAAAAGTGTTAAACAAATAGATTTTATATTTGAGATTCTTCAAATAGCCACCCTTTGCTTTGATGACAGCTTTGCACACTCTTAGCATTCTCTCAACAAGCTTCATTAGGTAGTCACCTGGAATCCATTTCAATTAACAGGTGGGCCTTCTTAAAAGTTAATTTGTGGAATTTATTTCCTTCTTAATGCGTTTGAGCCAATCAGTTGGGTTGTGACAAGGTAGGGGGGTATACAGAAGATAGCCCTATTTGGTAAAAGACCAAGTCTGGAAAGAACAGCTCAAATAAGCAAAGACAAACGACAGTCCATAATTACTTTAATACATAAATGTCAGTCAATACGAAACATTTCAAGAACTTTGAAAGTTTCTTCAAGTGCAGTCGCAAAAACCATCAAGCGTTATGATGAAAGTGGCTCTCATGAGGACTGCCACAGGAATGGAAGACCCAGATTTACCTCTGCTGCAGAAGATAAGTTCATTAGAGTTACCAGCCTCAGAAATTGCAGCCCAAATAAATGTCTTTGTGAGACGCGGTGTGGGTGAACGGATGATCTCTGCATCTGTATTTCCCACCGTAAAGCATGGAGGAGGAGGTATTATGATGTGGGGGTGCTTTGCTGGTGACACGGTCTGTGATTTATTTAGAATTCAAGGCACAATTAACCAGCACGGCTACCACAGCATTCTGCAGCGATACGCCATCCCATCTTTTTTTTGCTTAGTGGGACTATCATTTGTTTTTCAACAGGACAATGACCCAACACACCTCCAGGCTGTGTAAGGGCTGTTTTACCAAGAAGGAGAGTGATGGAGTGCTGCATCAGACAACCTGGCCTCCACAATCACCCCGATCTCAACCAAATTAAGATGGTTTGGGATGAGTCGGGCCACAGAGTGAAAGAAAAGCAGCCAACAAGTGCTCAGCATATTTGTGAACTCCTTCAAGACTATTTGTAAAAGCATTCCAGGTAAAGCTGGTTGAGAGAATGCCAAGCGTGTGCAAAGCTGTCATCAAGGCAAAGGGTGGCTAATTTGAAGAATCTCAAATATAACATTTGTTTAACACTTTTTTGGTTACTACTGTACATGATTCCATATGTGTTATTTCATTGTTTTGATATCTTCACTATTATTCTACAATGTAGAACATAGTAAAAAATAAAGAAAAACCCTTGAATGAGTAGGTGTTCTAAAACTTTTGACCGGTAGTGTACAAATTCTAGAAACAAAATCAACACTGTCCTAATAAATTCTGAACATTTGTCTCAGGTGAAAAATGAAGAGGTTGAATGCTGTGTGAGTGAGTGAGTGAGTGGTGTGCCTACTGCCTTCTCCCATGGCCAGGCTAGAGGACCCTGCTTTTAGCACAGAGGGAGAAGCACTGAAGCCACATTAGCGTAAACAGGAACACAAAAGGAGAGGAGAGAGGAGTGGAATGGAAACTGGGGTTGTAAACAGGACCCCCCACAGAGGAATTTCAATTTCATATATCTAATTATCCCTGTCAGATGGAAGAACTGACAAAAAGCTTCCTTTGTTCTCTCTTTCTGTCTCCCGCATCTCTGTCAATTAATTTCAGCAGACAAATATGACTAATTGTCTACTCCACAGCTCTGGCCGTTATAGAAATAGTCATTTGGCCCGCATTTGATGAGGGGTGGTTCTGTGGGTATTCATGCATCCATTTATGATATTTGATCACAATGGGCTGTGCATAATTTCAGGTGATCATGTAAGCAGGCTAACACAACCTTGTTGTAGACATGGGCTTCTGAGCCTTTTTGGAGCCTGCGGTCTTGTAGCACAGACAATACCCCTGTACTTCCTCTTTTGTATAAGGAGAGCATTCTCGTTTCTCATTTCTGTCACTGGAATTGCTTCTTTGTTCAGAGTGCTAATATTAGCATCATAATTAGACTGAAAGAAAGAGAGTGTTGCGATTCATGCAGATTTGCCGAAGTGCAGAGTGTGGAGGCCTGAATTCTAGACGAGGTATCAGTTACTGGTGTTTGATGAGGATCCAGTCCAAATCGGGAATTTGCATGTTAAATGTTTGTTATCAAACCATTTTGTGTGCAAGATAATTATACAGGAAAACTGAAACACACAGCGTCATTATCAGTAGTCATAAAAGCTCTCGATTCAGAATGCATCGCCCTTAAATCCAGCGTAACTATCTCACGCAGCCATAGCGCTGACCACCAACTCTAGGCCTACACTTTTACAAAGTTTACGTGACAGTTCTCGTAGCTTGGAAGTTTGAAATTGCTCACATGTAAAGACTGTATTCACCCTTAAAATGGGTGCAAACCAATTTGCCCGACAGCATATTCAAAGCTTTCAGCTTGAGTTTGCAAAGACTGCATGAACTTGGCACTTTATGGAACTTAACTTATATTGCAAGGTCTGTGCTCATACTTAATGATTTAAAGTGACTGGGCTAGATCCAATGTTCTATTCAGGGTATATGAAATGTAATTTGAGTGTCTTTATGCATATACAAAAGTATCAAGCAAGGAAGGCCGTGGTGACACATTCAATAGTGAATTGATGCTTTACCGTCACACATTTTAATTGCCAAAAAGCAGCACTTAACAAATAACCCTGGCTGGCGCGACATTGGGACGAGCAACAAACTTAATTCAATGTATCCCTGCTCGAATTCATCCAAACAAATCACAACATATACCAAACAAAGTCAGCTTAAAGTAAGCCAACCAAAAGAAAGTCAACCGAAAGCATACCAAATCAAACAGAAAATCAACCAGACTGAACATGAATGTCCAACGCCAACCCATAGACTGTATGAGAGGTTGTAGCATTTCATTACCCACGTTCCTTTTCTGCGGTCTCTTGACCAGTTGCCATGGCGCTAGAGCTGACCACATTCATAACCTCTCTCATGCTTTCTTCCTCTTTTCCTCTCTCTCCTTTCTCTTTCTTCCCTTTCTCTCTGTCTTCCACTGCACTACTCATAAAGTACATTTTTCTTGGTGTTTGCATGCAATCACCATTGAAGTTCCCAGAGTTATAAATAACCTTTGGGCCGAGCGTACAGTATGCACCAAACAGAAAGAGGATTTCCTGGATCAACGCTTGTCACACCCTGATCTGTTTCACCTGTCGTTGTGCTTGTCTCCAACCCCCTCCAGGTGTTGCCCATCTTCCTCATTACCCCCAGTGTATTTATACCTGTGTTCTCTGTTTCTCTTTTGCCAGGTCGTTTTGTTTTGTCAAGCCTACCAGCGGTTTTGCCGTGCTCCTTTCTGTCTCTTGTTCCGTGTTTTCTAGCTTTCTTTTTTTGGACCATTCTGCCTGCCCTGACCATGAGCCTGCCTGTTGTTCTGTACCTTGTCACACCACCCTGGATTACTGACCTCTGCCTGCCCTGACCCTGAGCCTGCCTGCCGTTCTGTACCTTGCGGACTCTGCTCTGGATTACTGACCTCTGCCTGCCCTGTCATTTACCTGCCCCCCTGTTTTTGTAATAAACTTTTGTTGCTTTGAAATGGTCTGCATCTGGGTCTTCTCCTGAGCCTTGACAAACACTAAATCATTCTGAAATTATTATTCACCATTTTAAAAATCAAACCAGACTCTTGCCTCACAGTGCAAATAATACTAAATATGACGTAGGTCAAATGAAGCAACTCAAACGTTATCATCTTGACGTTGTGTCGTTCCGGATGCTGACTAACCGACAAAATGATCATAGCACGAAAATCTCTGTTCGTAAAGTGTTTACATTTCAAAGCTAGTTTCCATACAGACATTTGCATTAGCACGTCTACAGTCAAGAGTTTAAGTTGCAAAACAGGAGAAAAGAAAAAAGAAAAAAATGATTA
Organism: Oncorhynchus tshawytscha; assembly: GCF_018296145.1. Taxonomy (NCBI): domain Eukaryota; kingdom Metazoa; phylum Chordata; class Actinopteri; order Salmoniformes; family Salmonidae; genus Oncorhynchus; species Oncorhynchus tshawytscha. Next base: position 26,823,850 of record NC_056431.1, read on the forward strand.
GCATTTTAAGTATAAATAGTTCCAGGACAAGGGCTGTTAAGTTTGGAATTAACATGTAAACAGTTGGAAATGCCTTCCTCACCACCCCCACCCCACACTCACCCCTGCCTCCTTTTTAAACCTTGATAAATATACATAAAGTCTCGCACAAAGACCGCCTTGTTCCTTTAATGGGACACCCCCTTTAATGGAGACATATTTCCTGGGATTATATCAGCATTCACTTGCAAATTTTTGAGTTTTAATACTCAGTCAGTTCAGTCTATGAATAAGAGTATCATTTGAATTCAGAGGACACCTGGTGCCGTGGGCTGGGCTATGGTGGGGGCTTGGAGCTGACCTGGTATCACTGCCAAGGCTTCTTTTTCCCAGCCTTCCCTTCCTCTGGCCTAACTGGCTGCTCCATTCAGCCTCCTGCCTGCCGTCTCATTCGCTCCTCAGATACTGTCGAGCGCCGCCGCCCTAGCAGCACACTTGTAACTTTATTCCCCCCCCACACACACAAAATGATCTCTCTCTAAAAGATAAAGGGACGAGAAATCATCTTATCAATCTCTTCTTAGATTAGGCTCGGAGTAAGTTGAATTCTGGTTTAGAGTGTCAGTGAGAAGAAGCAAAGAGAAAACTTAGAATTCAATACTGTAAAAAAAAGGGAAAAAAAGAAGAAGATAAAATAACAGTGGCTCCGAGACCCTCTTTTGTTGATTTCTTGTACATTAGCCACTAGGTTGTATGGAGAGCAGGGGGTTGGGGGACTGAGGCAGGACTATTTGGAGGAGGAGAAGAGAAGGGGGCAGGGGGGCTATTCGTATGCGTCCCACATCCACCACACACAATAAGGCCTGTATTGCGTTTTGCAAATTTATACCCAGGATGTTGGTTTTAGAGTGTTTCCCTGAAAAAAGGAGACTTTTTTTTCTCCAAGTAAGTGTCTGCTTTCATGAGCAAGAGTGATTGAGGCACACAAACAAACCTTTGTTTCCCCCAGCTCACAGATGCAAGGCCTAGGCACTAGCTCTCGCTCCGCCCCCAACACACATTTGCACTTTTTGTTTTGAGTAAAACACAAGACTGTACAAAGAAAAATAAAACGAGCTAATACTTTCAGATTCAATGCTCCCTATAATCTTTGGAGATTTAAACAGCTTTCATCGTTTCTTGACAGGTTACTTGATGCTACAAAAAAAAAAAAATCAACCAATTTTATTAACAAATAAAATTACCAAATAAATAAGAAGTGTAATATATTGAATATATACAAATTGAAAGCAATAGTTAAAAAGTATTCCTATTATGATCACATTATCACCATCACATCATGAATTAAATTAAAAGTTGAATTTCCATCTTAAAAAACTTTGTGAGAGGAAAATACACATACTGTATCTGCCTTCATACTCTTCAAAACACCAAACCTGACTAATATTAACAGAAGAGAGCTGTTTGGCTATTTTCTCATCACTACAGGTAGCATAACTGTACACTGATTGGATAGCAAATTGGATAGCAGGGTTTTGAGCCTATGACAGTGTGAGACAGATTATCATTCCCTTTTAGCTTCCTTAAACACACCCCATCTGGTAAACTACAATTCAAAGGTCACATGGAGCTTATTCTTGGTGGCTGTGTGATTTACCTGTAGGATTGCTCATGATCGCTCAATCCAATGAAATGAAATGCAAACATCCAAAGCCAAATGCAAGTTGTTTCTAAGAGACAAGGTTCAAGGAGAAATTGACAAACAGATCAGATCAGCCTCCCCCTGTGTGAGGCTGGGGCTTTTGACGGAGGCGATTATTCATGTCCCTCCCACAGCACAAATGAAGAGCCCAGCTGACTTCCGCCGACCACCCACCCATCTTCCGCCGACCACCCACCCATCTCCTGCTGCCAAGAAACCTCAAGTACCAGCAAAATACAATCCCCTGATTATCTCGACTGTGTGTTTTCTGTTACACGCTGAACGGAACACTTTAAAAAAGCTCAATTATCGCCTAATGAAATAACCTTTTAAGCGCATACCTGATAAGTGGAGTGTGTGCCTTAGGCCGGATAGTGAATATAGATAACTTTTATGACAATTACACTCTTAGAAAAAAAGGTGCTGTCTAGAACCTAAAATGGTTCTTTGGCTGTCCCCATAGGAGAAGCATTTGAAGAAACCTATTTGGTTCCAGGTAGAACCATTTTGGTACCAGGTAAAAACCCTTTTGGGTTCCATGTGAAACAAAGGGCTTTACACGGACCCCAAAAGGGTTTTACCTGCAGCCAAAAAGGGTTCTCCTATGGGGACAACCCTTTTTTGTAAGAGCGTAGTAACACATGAACATACTGTGAATTAACAGAAAACATCCAACCAAAGAAACATGTGAGGTCGCTAGACAGCACATGCAATATAGCAGATCAATGTATGTGTTTCCTTCAGTGTAGTTTCATAATTAGTCTAATAATTCCACTGTCGACATGGACCCCGGTGACAAACAGGAGCGAGGGAAATGTAGACACTGGGATGTTTACATAAATCTGCCATTTCATTCGCGGGGAGAGCAGTGTGGGGAATTCTACGACTCAGATGTGTGTGATTGGCGGTTCCCTTGGCTCTCTGGGTTAGAGAGTTCAGAGAAAAGCCAATTATTGCTCTCCCTCAGGTCAAGCCTTCATAAATAAACGCTAGAGTGCCCCGGGCTCTGTGTGTTAGTATGATTAGCATATCATACAGCCTATCGACAGGGCACTTATCATATTACAGCGGCGGCCGCCCCTCGGAACACGCCGGGGTTACATGTACAAGGCGACCGAGCATACATCTCTGTTCATTAGACCGCTCCGCTGGGACCGAATGAATCATATCAGCAAGCGGTTATGGCAGGCAGGGCGGCCGTTTGCCTCCGCAGAGGAGATGTTAAGAGGGGTATTTAATAACACTGGACAGGGTTATGAGTCGGCTTCTGTGGCGAGGGAAAGAGAGGGAGAACGGGAGGAGAAGGGGAAGAATACAGAGGACGGAGTAGAAAATAACTCAAGCGTGAGAAAAGTCGGGGAGAGAGCAGGTGTAAGAAGAGGTTGAAAAGACATCTGCAGAGAAAGTTGTTGTGCATTTTGACAATTAGCAAAATAAAGAGTGGTGGGATAGGGAAGGATGAGGGATAGATAGCGATGGTGACTGATATCTGGAAAGAAATGCAAAGGTTGAGAGAGGAGTGCATAGGGCTCAGGGGACTGCAGTAAAAAAACGTCCAATTCCCCAAAAACTTTTCAATGGCTGATTAAAAATGAGCTGCCGATTTATTAGCGCGTCTCAAAACTGCACAGTGGTGTGAAAATAGCCCGGGCTATCAGACACGCTGCTCAGATTTCAATTTAGGGAAGTCTTTGCTCCTCAGTTACACATAAGTTTGCTCCACTCACAGACCAGGGGCCACAATTAACGCCTAACCACTCTGACCGGGGCGAGAGCGCAAAATGACATCTCCTTCTAAGCTCCTCTAAGCCAGCAGAGCCAGGGTAGTGAGCAGAGTGCTTGCATCCCTCTCCCTAGTCAAGCATGGACTCTCTTAAGGTGGACCACAGCCTGGCAAGGATGCATTTCATCCTCTATTAAAGAACTCTACCAAGGAAATGAGAGTTCTTGGTGGCTGGGCAATGGGATAATATGAGTGTACATCATGCAAAAGTGGAATATTGGCAGGATGTTTTTCCTGTCATGCTTCCCGTCGGGAGAGCAAAGCTGGGATCAGTGTGAAAGCCATGTCCACCAGGCTAATCACATTCATCCCTGGTCCTAGACCTGCTAGTACACTAGTGACAGGGAGGAGCACCACAGTCAAACATTAGGAGTATCATGGACAGACCCAGGCACAGCAAGATAGTTGAGAACTACCACTGTCCACAGGAGAGGACATGTCAATGCTCACCTTTGCTATGCCCTAATTATAAAGTATTTGTGTTTTCTAAACAAGGCTTTTAACTTAAAGCACAGGTGTTTTCTTCACTCCAGTGATTCCAGTGAATGTCACTGAGCGATTAACTCAACCTGTTTATGTGATTCTATGTTCTCGGCTCTATTTCTATGTAGGTCCATACTTCACTATCCACGGGTGTGAGGGTATTTATCTACACATTGAGTGTGAGTGTTGTCATCAACTGCTACCACTGAACCCCTCCCCCCTTGCAAATTAGAACTTCACACACGTAGTGGCAAGCTGCCGGGTGCTCTGTGATTTCACACGACCAATTAAGACCCTCTTGGCAGTTGTGTGAACCGTTTCATTAGAGGAGATAATATTGCAAAGTGAAATGATAAGCAATCATTATGATGAATGCCCAGACATTACATTCCCTCGTTAATGAGGTGTAAATGATCTCATTCTTTTTTTTTGAAAGACTACAGATTAGATTAAAGTGGAGTGGACAGCGCTCCTCCGTGTTCAGACAACTTAGTGTTAATTAGGCCCAATCTCCAGGAGCAAATGAGCCGCAACCCTTTGGTAAACAATTAGGCTTGCATAGCTCAAGGCAATGTGGACAGGGATGGGCAATTGAATGGACGCATAGCTAGGCGTCGAAGCCGAGTTACAAACTGCATCTGATTCATTTTTCAATATCCGTGTGAAATAAGATGGCCGTCATTTCCATTTTCCATTACTGTGTATGACTTGAGAGCCTCTTGTATTAGTAAGGCAGTTCACATTAGTGAATGCATGGTGAGACACATCAATATTAATTCCAACCAATTCAGAAAGGTCTGGTTTTGACAAATCGAAGGTACATTTTCTGTGTTAGTCTTACTGTATATCAACTCTGCTATGATAGCTATCTTTCTCAGGGCTGAGAATGAACACTGTACCAATAGAGCAAATGCCATTCAGGGTTTCCTCCACGGGTCAGAGAGCAGCTTACTGTGTCACGCACCTGTTTCCGATTCACCAACCAAGCCCAGTCTCTATATGAAAAACTTTTTGGAAAAGGTAAGCGCACAATTTGACCTTGCGCCTGCTCCCAAGGTCACAAAGAAAGCCGACTTCAGGAGCTTCAGGAAGTTTCATGAGGGTTTTGTCGATATACTATCAAATTATGAGAGAAATAAAGACAATGTAAGTATTTTAAAAAACAGCTTATTTCAGTGTGAAATGATTTTGTCACTGTAACGGTTTTCTTTAGGTGAAGTAGAGGCGGACCAAAATGCAGCGTGGTTGTTATTCATTGTACTTTAATAAAGAAACTGTACACAAATAAACTAACAAAACAACAAACGTGTGAAAACCTAAAACAGTCCTATCTGGTGCAAAACACAGAGACAGGAACAATCACCCACAAACACACAGTGAAACCCAGGCTACCTAAATATGGTTCCCAATCAGAGACAATGACTAACACCTGCCTCTGATTGAGAACCATGTCAGGCCAGACATAAAAATAGACAAACAAGACATCCAACATAGAATGCCCACTCAGATCACACCCTGACCAACCAAATCATAGAAACATACAAAGCAAACTATGGTCAGGGTGTGACAGTCACCTTGTATATTCTTATTGAAGATAACCTTTTTCCTGTGCACTGTAATCTAACAAAGACTCAAGTAAAATGTTATTTATTTTAATTATATATTCTTAAGTTTCACTGCTAGCACTGAATAATGCCGATATGTGATGTTAAAATAATATCTTTATAATTGTAATATGCACTGAGTATGCCAAACAACCTTCCTAATACTGAGTTGCACCCACCCGGGGCATGGACTCTACAAAGTGTTGAAAGCTTTCCACAGGGATGCTGGCCCATGTTGACTCCAATGCTTCCCACAGTTGTGTCAAGTTGACTGGATGTCCCTTCGGTGGTGGACCATTCTTGGTACACACAGGAAACTGTTGAGCATGAAAAACCCAGCAGCGTTGCAGTTCTTGACACAAACCGGTGCGCCTGGCACCTACTACCATATCCCATTCAAAGGCACTTACATTTTTTGTCTTGCCCATTCACCCTCTAAATGGCACACACACACAAGCCATGTCTCAATTGTCTCAAAGTTTAAAAATCCTTCTTAACCTGTCTCCTCCCCTTCATCTACACTGATTGAAGTGGATTTAACAAGTGACAATAAGGGATCATGGCCTTCACCTGGTCATCTATATGTCATGGAAAGAGCAGGTGTTCCTAATGTTTTGTATGAGTGTATGTTCACAAAGACACACACACACACACACACACACACACATTGATTGGTCTGTTTGTGTTCTGAGGAGAGCAAAAAGCATAAGCGTTTGAGTCTTAAAGAAGGGGAGACAACATTGCTGTCTGTACCACAGATGGCTAAACCTGCCACAAAGGGACATGTCTGTCTTCAGCACAATTGATGTCATGCTCCCGCTGTCCTCTGATAGATGTGCTAGATCAGATTTTACAGTCGGCAGGCCCTTATCGGTGATTGATAACGCTTAACTCAAAAACATATTTAAGCATTAGGAACGTCAATATTTTGCCGGCGACTGAAGGTGACCCTTGGCTCCTCTGTTTGCTGTCCGCGCATGGAGGGGTTTGATGGTAAATTTGTAAGGGTGGTTATGTGGGGAGGCTATTATGGATTTGCTATCTTGGCTTGAAGTGTTTGCGGCTGATTATGTGATTAAATCAATAATAATTTATGTTTGGGCTCCTTGGCTCCTCTGCTTCATATTATTTTTTCTCTGTAGCTGAGCGGAACGGCCAGGGAAATTACACACACACACACACAAACACACACACACACACGAACAAACCACAAGGCTGTACAATTCAAACAGGGGGAATCTGTAAACATCAACAGTGCTAGAACAACTCCAAAAACAGATGGTTTGGACAGAAAGGAAATGTTTTATATGACAATTTGAACAGTTACTCTGAACCAAAACAAATTGATTTGCCCTTAAAGTAATGAAGATCTTTATAACTCTAAAGTGACTAAATGAATATTCAGTCTGACAAAGCACCGGATTTAAGAAGTGACTGTCAGGTAATGGTTTGGACCTGGTCCAAATGTGAAATGTTGATTTTACATTCTATTAAAGACAATATTTCAATGTACCTGGTTAATTTCTAGTTGAAAACTCAGTGAAAATGTGATGTTTATTATATTTTGATGTTTTGCCTTTGCCTTGTGGATAGTCCTTAGTGACACAGATCAACCATATGCCTAAGGTCACGTTCCCCTGCTCAGAACGTTGCGTGCATCAACCAATGGTCGCGTGCCACTTCATCTACTGTGTCATTGACTGACAGATTGGTATAACATATGATATGACTAGCTGATACGTACAATATTTATCCAGGCATTGTAAGACCTGGCAGGCATCAGCAACACCTGAGCAAAGGAACGCGCCTTAAGGCTTCGTTTAATCAGGCAGCCCAATCCTGATATTTGTTTTCCCACTAATTGGTCTTTCGACTAATTACGTCAGGCCTTCTCACATCTGATCTGATTGGTCAAAATTCCAATCATACACCTTTCAACCGAAGACCTTTTTCCCGCCAACTGTAGCATGCCGCCAACTTTTCTTTGTATTTGAAAAAGGTATTGCTGGCAACAAAGCCAACCAACCTAGTCTTGATTTCTGTAATACGTATAAAAGTCCCGCCAACCCCTCAGTATAAATGTCACCCTTTCATCATATTGGCTTGGGTCCAAAAAGCAATGTTTCCTGCTCTATCTCTATTTCTATTTTTTTTTTTTGCAACAACAAAAAAAAGCATCCGTTTCAAAATGTATATACCGTTGAAGTCAGAAGTTTACATATACCTCAGCCAAATACATTTAAACTCCGTTTTTCACAATTCATGACATTTAATCCTAGTAAAAGCATTCCTGTCTTAAGTCAGTTAGGATCACCAATTAATTTTAAGAATGTGAAATGTCAGAATAATTGTAGAGAAGAATGATTTATTTAAGCTTTTATTTCTTTCATCACATTCCCAGTGAGAAGTTTACATTCACTCAATTCGTTTTTGGTAGCATTGCCTTTAAATGGTTTAACTTGGGTCAAATGTTTCAGGTAGCCTTCCACAAGCTTCCCACAATAAGTTGGGTGAATGTTGGCCCGTTCCTCCTGACAGAGCTGGTGTAACTGAGTCAGGTTTGTAGGCCTCCTTGCTCACACACACTTTTTCAGTTCTGCCCACACAATTTCTATGGGATTGAGGTCAGGGCTTTGTGATGGCCACTCCAATACCTTGACTTTGTTGTCCTCAAGCCATTTTGCCACAACTTTGTAAGTATGCTTGGGGTCATTGTCCATTTGGAAGACCCAGCTTACAATTGGCTCGTCCATCCCCCTCCTCTCCCCTGTAACTATTCCCCAGGTGGTTGCTGTAAATGAGAATGTGTTCTTAGTCAACTTACCTGGTAAAATAACGGTAAAATATATTTTTTATAATTAAAAAAAATGCAACAAAGCTTTAACTTCCTTACTGATGTCTTGAGATGTTGCTTCAATATATCCACATCATTTTCCTGCCTCATGATGCTATCTATTTTGTGAAGTGCACCAGTCCCTCCTGCAGCACAGCACCCCCACAACATGATGCTGCCACCCCTGTGCTTCACGGTTGGGATGTTGTTCTTCAGCTTGCAAGCCTCCCTCTTTTTCCTCTAAAAGTAACGATGGTCTTTATGGCCAAACAGTTCTATTTTTGTTTCATCAGACCAGAGGACATTTCTCCAAAAAGTACCATCTTTGTCCCCATGTGCAGTTGCAAAACGTAGTCTGCCTTTTTATGGTTGTTTTGCCAGCAGCATACCACCCTGCATACCACTGCTGGCTTGCTTCTGAAGCTAAGCAGGCTTGGTCCTGGTCAGTTCCTGGATGGGAGACCAGATGCTGCTGGAAGTGGTGTTGGAGGGCCAGTAGGGAGTACTCTTTCCTCTGGTCTAAGAAGATATCCCAATTCCCCAGGGCAGTGATTGGGGACACTGCCCTGTGTAGGGGGATGTTAAACGGGTGTCATTAAAGATCCCATAGCACTTATCGTAGGGGTGTTAACCCCGGTGTCCTGGCTAAATTCCCAATCGGGCCCTCAAACCATCACGGTCACCTAATAATCCCCAGTTTACAATTGACTCATTAATTCCTCTCCCCTGTAACTATTCCCAAGGTCCTTGCTGCAAATGAGAACGTGTTCTCAGTCAACTTACCTGGGAAAATAACAGATAAATAAATATGTTTTGGAGCAGTGGCTTCTTCCTTGCTGACCGGCCTTTCAGGTTATGTCAATATAGGACTCGTTTTACTCTGGATATAGATACTTTTGTATTGGTTTCCTCCAGCATCTTCACAAGATCCTTTGCTGTTGTTCTGGGATTGATTTGCACTTCTCACACCAAAGTACGTTCATCTCTAGGGGACAGAATGCGTCTCCCTCCTGAGCGGTATGATGACTGTGGGGTCCCATGGTGTTTATAATTTGAAAACTATTGTTTGCAGAGATGAATGTGGTACCTTCCGCCATTTAGAAATTGTTCCCAAGGATGAACCAGACTTGTGGAGGTCTACAATTTGTTTCCTGAGGTCTTGGCTGATTTCTTTTGATTTTCCAATGACGGCAAGCAAAGAGGCACTGAGTTTGAAGGCAGGCCTTGAAATACATCCACAGGTACACCTCCAATTTACTTAAATGATGTCAGAAGCTTCTAAAGCTATGACATCATTTTCTGGAATTTTCCAAGCTGTTTAAAGGCACAGTCAATTTACCTTATGTAAATTTCTGACCCACTGAAATTGTGATACAGTGAATTTTAAGTGAAATGTAAACAATTTCACGTGTCATGAAATGTAAACAATTTCTTGTGTCATGCACAAAGTAGATGTCCTAACCGACTTACCAAAACTACAGTTTGTTAACAAGAAATTCGTGGAGTGGTTGAAAAACGAGTTTTAAATGACTCCAAGTGTATGTAAACTTCCGACTTCCACTGTAGGGTATATAAATCTAGCAAGCCAGGCAAATAAATGCAACTTTCTAGACATTGTTTTGGTTTGTTGTTAGCTTGTTAGTTAAAGTGAAACTGACAACTTTTTGGCAACAGGAAATCTTATTTAAATTTGATCATATACACCCCCAGGAAGAATATAACAAAACATATATATTTTCTGACAAGCGAGCATCTAAATATGGTCAATTTTACATTTTCATAAATTCATTGAATGTTTGGGAATGATGTATAGTAAGGCATTTGTGAAAATTCTATAGCAATATAGAGTGGGAAAGTGGCCGTGCGTTTGCACAATTGATATGCACTGCAGTAAATAAAACCTAATAAAAACATCTGTCTTGTCCAGGTCCAGAGTCTACGCAGACAATTGCTACAGTTGGCCTACATGCAAATAAGCCATTTTCCACATGGGCCTGCCATCATTCATAAAATGGCAGTAGCCTGCTCATCCTTCTGCCACTTGCCTGCAAATGCATGCTTATGTCCCAACCCACGTTTCGACAGCTGAATGGGAACTTGCCTGCCTACCGCCCATTTGATCGATGCTAAATACATTTGAATCGCTAACAAGAGATATGCTAACTATGGATAGCAGTCATTCAAGTTCAGAATAGCTCATTAGCTAGCAAAGCGATTCACATTTCTTACTATCTAATGACACCTACCGTACATCTCTAGCTGTAGCCACGGAAAAATGATATGAGGGGAAAAAGTCGGTCGCTCACCCACTCCCCCAATGACATGACATCCTCCTAGTAGCTAGCTATCTAACATTAGGCTCTGTGTTTGTAGCTTGGTAAGTAAACAATGAATGCAGCATTGCTATATGGTGCACTCAAAAGGTATTGTACTGTAGTTGAGTAGCCAGTCGAGGCTACTCCTGCAGTTGAGTAGCCAGTCGAGGCTACTCCTGTAGTTGAGTAGCCAGTCGAGGCTACTCCTGTAGTTGAGTAGCCAGTCGAGGCTACTCCTGTAGTTGAGTAGCCAGTCGAGGCTACTCCTCAATTGCTGCTGTAAATAGGCCTACATGTTTCTCCTTTGCAAGGCGTTCTGATTCAGGTTTAGTTTTTGTTGGGTTATTCATGGTCAAGGCTTAAAAACCAAAGCCAAACTGCAACATTTTAGTAGCCTAGCTAGGACTGTGACATGCCTATACACTGTCCCTTCGCTGCGAGCTGTAAACGGGACACACAAAAAGAGCGCAATTTAAGTTGAATTCATCGATTCCAGCACATCAGGCTGTAATTTCATAAAGTAGATAACTCAACTGTTGACTCATTTATACTTGCTTGTGTGTCCTGTTGCCTATTGTCCTTTAGCAGTAATTTATACAAACGTATGAATCCTTTATCTTATAACTTTTTAACAACCAAGATGACATTATCTGTAGGCTACAACATCAACACCATTATCCCAGAAACCCTGGACCCACTCCAATTTGCATACCGCCCCAACAGATCCATAGATGATGCAATCTCTATTGCACTCCACACTGCCCTTTCCCAACTGGACAAAAGGAACACCTATGTGAGAATGCTATTCATTGACTACAGCTCAGCGTTCAACACCATAGTGCCCTCAAAGCTCATCACTAAGCTAAGGACCCTGGGACTAAACACCTCCCTCTGCAACTGGATCCCAGACTTCCTGTGGGGCCTCTCCCAGCTGGTAAGGTTAGGTAACAACACATCCGCCACGCTGATCCTCAACACGGGGGCCCCTCAGGGGTGAGTGCTCAGTTCCCTCCTGTACTCTCTCTTCACTCATGACTGCACGGCCAGGCACGACTCCAACACCATCATTAGATTTGCTGATGGCAAAACAGTGGTAGGCCTGATCACCGACAACGACGAGACAGCATATAGGGAAGAGTTCAGAGACCTGGCCGTGTGGTGCCAGGACAACAACCTCTCCCTCAATGTGATCAAGACAAAGGAGATGATTGTGGAGTACAGGAAAAAGAGGACGGAGCACGCCAAAATTCTCATTGACGGAGCTGCAGTGGAGCAGGTTGAGAGCTTCAAGTTCTTTGGTGTCCACATCACCAACAAACTAACATGGTCCAATCACACCAAGAGTTGTGAAGAGGGCATGACAAAACCTATTCCCATCAGGAGACTGAAAAGATTTGGCATGGGTCCTCAGCTCCTCAAAAGGTTCTACAGCTGCACCATCGAGAGCATCCTGACGGGTTGCAACTGCTCGGCCTCCGACCGCAAGACACTACAGTGGATAGTGCAAACGGCCCAGTACATGACTGGGTCTAAGCTTCCTGCCATCCAGGACCTCTATACCAGGCGGTGTCAGTGGAAGGCCCTAAAAAATGTCAAAGACTCCAGCCATCCTAGACTGTAGACTGTTCTCTCTTCTAACGCACGAGAAGCGGTCGAGCACCAAGTCTAGGTCCAAGAGGCTTCTAAACAGCTTCTACCCCCAAGCCATAAGACTCCTGAACATATAATAAAATGGCTACCCAGACTATTTGCCTTGCCCCCACCCCCCACCCCCCTCTTTACACCGCTGCTACTCTCTGTTGTTGTCATCTATGTATAGTCACTTCAATAACTCTACCTACATGTGCATACTACCTAAACTAACCGGTGCCCCGGCACATTGACTCTGTATCGGTACTCCCCTGTATATAGTCTCGCTATTGTTGTTTTACTGCTGCTCTTTAATTACTTGTTACTTTTATCTCTTATTCTTATCCATATTGTTTGAAACTGCATTGTTGGTTAAGGGCTTGTAAGTAAGCATTTCACTGTAAGGTCTACACCTGTTGTATTCGGCGCATGTGACTAATAACATGTCATTTGATTTGATGATATAATACAGTACACTGGCTGGCTTGTGTGTGTGGCTCTGGGAGGAGGGTTGTGTGTGTGGCAAAGCACTGCCGTTTGGCGGGCAGTGCTTGCTGTGACTTGTAGCGCAGCCCAACGTGGGTGGTATGGTAGGGGGCCAAAATGATTTGACAACCCAAATCATTGCGCGGGCTGGATAGAAATCTGTCATGCCTTATGTTTGACACATGCGCTAGCCTATTACCCATGTTATGACTGACTTGTGATCATTTCCATGGCTAGTTTGATTGTATTGCCATTCTCAGCCTTAGTTACAATCATCCGTTTTTGTTCAAAATATTGAGTCGTTGAAACTGAAAAAGTGCATCACCCCAAATTGGTGGAGGTAGCAAATAATGTACCTGGCCAGCAATGATTTGCTCCCTGGTAGCAACTTTTTTTTGGACTACCAAGAAATGTATTGGTGAATTATATGAATCATGCATTGCACTGCATCCATCTACTTTTGCCATAGTGTACATCATGTCAAATAGAACCTATTTTTAAACCCTCTAATAAAGTTGGTTTTGAAGCACAAACTGGGAATTCATTTGATATCTTTGACTGATATTATGACTGTCTGTTCTTTTCATATCTGCAAAGTAGTTCAAATGCTGTCAGTTCCACTATTATCTAGCTGGCTAGCCAGCTCATATAATTACCAGAACATATCTGACAACGTTTTGAGTTTAACTGTTGTTTAACTCTCTCTCTCTCTCTCTTAAGGACTAGAGTTTGGTGCTGAGCTGTGCCAACCACTCCTCGGGAACCACAAGTGCTCCCCTTTCTGGCACTGCCAGTTTTTGTTCTTGTGTCTAGACTACAGGAAATGCAAAATTACATTTGTTTACAACCAACAGGAACTGGAACCAGAAGCTGTTATGTGATTTAAGAGTGCTACCCAGAGTGTGTGTGGTGGTTCAACCCCAATAGATTTGGCTGTGATTGACTAGAATAACCAAATCAGCTTAGTACCAGCAGTATGAGAGGCAAAATACAGTATTGTGGGATACATATAAAGCATATTGCAGAATATATACTGGTCAAAGAATCATAACTCTAATCTGGCGAGTACAACTAATGTAAAAGTCACCAATCTGAAGAGGGTTCTGGAGAAAAACATGATCAATATATTGTATGTTAGTAAGATTTCGATACACTGTTATTATCAGACACAGACACAATAAATAAATAATCATGACACAAAGCCATTGTTTAGAAGAAAATGTTTATAGTGTAGAGATTAGGGTTACGGTAAGGACAGCACATCTGTCCTTACCGTAATGAATGCATGACTCTAGTCAGTGGAAGCTTAGTGTGTGTGTGTGTGTGTGTGTGTGTGTGTGTGTGTGTGTGTGTGTGTGTGTGTGTGTGTGTGTGTGTGTGTGTGTGTGTGTGTGTGTGCGCGTGTGTTTGTTCTGGGTTAGCTCAGACGCCAGCGAGATTCCCTCAGCACCCTCTTAAATCCATACCCAATAAAAATCAGCGCCGTCTCGAAAAACAAAAGCCAGGGAAACATCTGTAAAACATTGATTTTGCAGATTGCAAACCAACTGCATACCTAATGAGAAAATAAATCATTTTTGATTAATTAACCGAAAATTTGAGAATCCAAACTGCCACAAGGGAGATGACAAGCCCAACAGGCGTGATCGGTAGGTAGGCCATAGCTAGTGTTCAGGTGTCCCTGCTGGTTTCCTCCGTTGGCTAAGGAGAGGAGAGATTTTATACAACAAGCTGGTAGACCTCGTTTACTTCTCCTTTCAACAATACTACACATACCTGCTTCGCCTCATTCGAAGAAACATGCACACTGTTCCTGTTGTAATTAGTGCGACAAAAGCATACTCTTGTCATAGGTTTTCCACAGATGATGCGAGGAGTGAGAGCAGGCTGGATTATGTCAATCATGTAAATCATGTAATGCCGTCAACAAACATCTTTAGCAAATTTGGATGAAATGCCAGGGATGAAACGGATGTGAGATTATCCACCAAGACGCTGCTTACTCTGTCTCACACACCCCAAAGAAGAATACCTCACACAAAGAAACAGACACGCACACGCGCACGCGCACGCACACACACACACACACACACGCACACACACACACACACACGCACACACACACACACACACACACACACACACGCGCACGCGCACGCGCACGCGCACGCACACGCACACGCACGCACACACACACACACACACACACACACACACACACACACACACACACACACACACACACACACACACACACACACACACACACACACACACCACACACACACACACACACACACAGAGCTCCAGGCGTTTCTCATCGACACACACCAGAGAGAAGTAAGCAAATACACACCAGGACTCCGGGAGGGTGCTGAGAGCTGAGTTAAGTTGCAGTCACAGCACAGCTGGTTCACCAAGGCCGAAAAAAAGAAACCTAGAGTGTTTATTTGTCCAAGTGTTTTTATTTGTTTTTTAATACTGCAGAGACAATGGTTTGACAGATCTCCTCGAACGGAATCATAGCAGGATATGGTTGAAGGAGTGTGGGAAATGTCTAATGTTGTATTTATTTTTCATTTGGTTTATCATTGTCTCATTGTCACATTTAATTATTATAGGATCATTTAATTTTTTACATGTATAGATTGTTCCCCCTTTAATGAAAGCATAATCACTGTACATTAAGAGAGAACCAGGATGCTAGGCAGACCACCTCCTAGCCTGTGATGGTCAGACAGTGGGTCGTTGTAATGCTGTTCAGAATCACAACAGAGATTTATGGTCACAGTTACAGTTCCCAGAATGCAATGTCACTCTGTAACCCCATCATCAATCTACTCTCTCCTTCCTTCCCTCTCTCTCCTTCTGTCAGGATAGTACCCTGGGGATAGTACCCTGAATAATTTTTGATGCCCAACTTTCTGAATGATCAATAATATTACATATTTAATATAAATAACTCAGTTTAAACTTTTCCAAATACTCAGATATTTTCCATTGATTTTTTTACCCTTTCATGAGTCAAACAACTCCGTTTGTGCCAACCTTCCAGAAAGATCCCTGGGCGCAATGTTTTTCATCATAAGTACCTTCATTTATAGTCATGCAGAGACATGAATGTCTTATCTAAATTCAATAATGTATTTTTTTTACATGTGCAACATTTTATATCAAGGCATTTTTATGATGGGAGGAAGCTGCTCTTGGATTGGTCAAGGAAGCTGCTCTTGGATTGGTCAAGGAAGCTGCTCTTGGATTGGTCAAGGAAGCTGCTCTTGGATTGGTCAAGGAAGCTGCTCTTTGATTGGACATCTCTGTAAACCTCTGTAAACCATCTCTGTAAAGAGATAGAGGATGCTGAGCTACTAGGATGTTCTGGCGCCTTATGGTAACATAAAACTCAATTCAAATCATAGAGAGAGATACTTGGAGGTCCCTGTGCCCGCAAAAGACAGAAAACCAAGCTGTACCTAAAATCACTGTTTTTTTTGTGTGTCAAGGGAAACAAATTGTTCCACAAGTCATGGACATGTCTTCTGCTCTTCACTCAACCTCCTACAATTGGAGACACCGTGTAATTGTTTTTGGCACAACAGTGTTTAAAATACCTAGCAAAATAACCCAAACGGTATGTTTAATCAACGCTGTTTCCAAGTCACGTCAACAAAAACCATGTCATGTGATGACGTTGAATCAATTGTGGGAAACTGATTGCATTTGCAAAAAGTAATCAACATAAGGTTTTTTTTGCGTTTTTTAAAACTTTTAACCTAAATCCAATGACATGGTGAATGTGTTTGTTGATTTCACGTTGAATCCACGTTAGTTAACTCAACTGACTGTAAATCAAAACTAGACATTGAACTGATATCTGTGCCTAGTGGGTAGTGTAGGACTTCACTAACTTGACAGTGGGTCAAAAACAGTTAGCTACTGCACTGCTCTTCACTAGCAAACATAACGTTGCCTCCAAAACTGGTGAGATGTCTCTAACATTTACATTTTGACATTCATGCACTCTATTGTGTTACTGTCCTCTTACAGTCGACACAACGCTGCTTCAGACTGGCGGTGTGTCTAATTTGCTACCGAACACAAATAAGTAAACAATACACATCAAACCAACACAGCATTCCTCTTTCTCCTCATTCGTAAACTGTTATCTTAACGAGACATGTCCCATGATCTGCGCACTGAGATATCGAACGTCATTAATTGGCTTCTTTTCCTGATTTCTAATTTACAAGGGGTGACGTGTCCTTTTGAAAATGTAGAAGAAAACAGAAAAAGAGAAACGTAAATCCCCTTGATGAATGTGCCTTCTGAATCACACATTCCCATGACAACCGGGGCAGCTTGCCATGCCATTGAGAGGCTTGTGAGGGGTGACATAAAAGTGGCATTCTCACAGTCTAGATCACACCAATGCATCACTTCCTGGCGCTGGGCCTGAAACTCATACATCCAACTGTTTTGACTGTCTTTTAACCTCCGTTCCTCTCTCGTTCCTCTCTCGTCCCTCTCTCCTCCTCTCTCGGTGTGCCATTCTTTCTCCCTCTCTTTCTCTCTCTTTCTCTCAATTTTTTGGGGACAATAGTTCGTTGAGAGCGGACCTACACAAACAAATGGAACGCAAGGAGGAGAAGAATCCAGTGAAAGAAGACTATGATGTTAGGATATACAATTATATAATGAAGGTAGAAGTAATAAATAAGAGGAGGATATATGATACTAAGATCATGTAAGCTTGATAAGGTCTCCATGTTGGAACCGCAATATGTCCCCACATAACCTTGAACGTCGGCATGACAGTCACACCCTCCTACCATTTTCATCATGGTAAATGTCACAAACAAGAGTATAATAAAAAACAAATATATATAAGTAAATATCCTTTCAAACTGCATCAGAGTGTCTGAGTGTCTGAAAGTGAACATCAATATCAAATTTTAAACCGGTAATTGTCCATAATGACCAAGCAAACGGAAGCTCAGAAACAGAGCAGATGCTTTCACATGACATTCCACAGCTGGATCTAGCGGACATAGCTACCGGCTAGAAAAAGAGCCTGCACACAACCAGACGGCGGCGTGGCTCTCATTCAAACTAAAAGAAAGCAATGTTTATTTCGATGGGCGAGGGAGAAATAACTTGCAGAATTGGTCACCATCTGGATGTCACCGTGACATGCCAATTAGACAACGTAACCCGGTGGTATGAATGACCAGTGCAATGGTGTTGCATTGAGATGCTTCCCACTGGGCAGTAGTTGCTTTATCCAGCAGCTGCATCACATGTCGGTGGCGGTAGCTAACATGGGCAATTTGTTCCATTCCACTTGATTGTACTTCGAGTAAGGGTAGCCTAGTGGTTAGACCAGAAGGTTACAAGTTCAAATCCCAGAGCTGACAAGGTATAAATCTGTCATTCTACCCCTGAACAGGCAGTTAACCCACTGTTCCTAGGCTGTCATTGAAAATAGGAATTTGTTCTTAACTGACTTGCCTAGTTAAATAAAGGTAAAATAAATAAAAATAAAAATAAAAAAATATAGTAACTTGTAATATTGGTAGTAACCATCTGGGTGTCACCCTGTTTGCACAGCGAGCTGACAACACAACAACAGTGTCTCCTTCGTTCCTGCTTTGCCGAATAATGCCGAGCACTTCTGTCCTGCAGTGAGGAGAGGGAAGTAGCTAGATAGTGTAACCCATATCAGGCCAGGATGACAGCTACAGCACATTTATTGTGGTAATTTTCACCGAAAATGTACAACTACGCCATTAACGTCGACATTTTTGTTTAAGAAAATAAATAATCATTCTGAACACTTTCCCAAGTCCCAACTTCGGCAGCAAAGTTTCAAATTCTTTTTGAAATTTCACTCCACAAGCATAAACTAGCTAGCTGGGGAGTGCTCATAAGGAGACAGACTGAACCGTCCCCTAGCTAGCTGGGGAGTGCTCATAAGGAGACAGACTGAACCGTCCCCTAGCTAGCTGGGGAGTGCTCATAAGGAGACAGACTGAACCGTCACCTAGCTAGCTGGGGAGTGCTCATAAGGAGACAGACTGAACCGTCATCTAGCTAGCTGGGGAGTGCTCATAAGGAGACAGACTGAACCGTCCCCACTCTCTCACAACTCTCACTGCACGACATACGTCATCAGTTTTGGGCACTAGTCTCTCCCCACACAGAATTTAGAGGCCATGAGTAAATTGGTCAAAAACAATGGCACCGATTGGCCTATAGGGGCGGTACTATAAGCAGCCTTACTTCAACACTCATATCTGTCACCCCATTTGACCTAGAGACTTGAAACTTTGTATGTAGGTGTCTTTCTTCGTGTTGAATAAATGTGCCTCAAGGATCCATAAGGTCCCATCGGGAGAGATTATCCTCCAGCTTGGACATTTTAGAAAACCTATGAAAAGCGTATTCCCGTGAATCACAAGTCCAAATAACACACATACTCTGTATGTAGGCCCATGGTATATCTCTTAACTTAGTATGAGAAGGGTAATGGATTGGTTAAAAGATGGCTGATTTTACATGTCCATTTAAATCCTTTGTAAATCCACTTAATAATGGCCTATCAACTTGAAACGTTTTAAGGTCATAAAAGACATTACTAAAATGACCCATTTTTTGGGGGAAGCTATTAAGAATTCACTCTTTTGACTATGTAACACTAATGCTAAAAATAATTACAAAAAATATTCTTCTCATGGACTAAAGGTCAGATTCACTCCAAATGTAGTCTTTGGACTCATCATAATAGTCCCTGAAGAGTTTGATAATATAACATTGATGCATTCAAAGATGGCCACACTACACAAGTAGATGCATATTACCACATATGCTAATATGCTAAAATGCGCAAACATTTAAAAAATATATATATTTTCATAATCCATAGGACCAAATGGCACCAACTTTGGAATGTAGGCCCATGGTGCATGTCTTAACTTAGTTTGAGAAAAGCTAAGGGATTGGTCAAAAGATTCAAGAAAAATTTTCATTTTACATGTTCATTTAAAATCCGCTCCACATGGGCCTATCAACTTGAAATGTGAACTCGCTATCGTGGGATGTCCCTAAGATGAACCACACTTAATTTGGCATTGATATCTCCAAAACAAGGTAACTATTAACAACTCAATCTTTGCATATGTAATGCTAATGCTCAAAATCATCTGCAATCATCTTCTCCTCATCAACCATATGTCAGATTCACTCCAGATGTTGTATGTAGACTCATTACATCACTCTTGGATGGTTTGGAGAAAGAATTGTTTCTGTATTCAAAGATTCCAGCACTGTACCTATAGATGCACGTTAGCAGATATTCTAAAAAAAAATACTTTAAAAATCTTCTCATTAACAATACATCTGATTTAATCCAGATTTGGTATACAGACTCAATGAATTAGCCTCTAATGAATTTGAGAATTTAAAGTCGTCCACACTGCACCATTTCTGTAGACGGCATCATGTTTCACCAGGGTTATAAGAACTGAACCGATGGACATGGGGTCATGGTATGGTATGTAAACCTTATGTATGTCCTTAGAAGCTGTGTGAATATAAAGTCCCTGCAACCTTAGATGGCTGCACCAGACCAATTGGTGGCACTATAAATGGCATTGGCACCAGTGGCACTATATGATACTAGAGAATTAACTATTTATCAAGAGGACCTTGTCTCATGCAAATGAATGTTAGATTTAAATTATGCAGATGAACAATGTCAAATATCGTGAAAATAATGGTGAAAATATTTTACATATCTTAACATAAACCATTAGTCAAATTGACCCCAGAATTAGTATATAAAGTCAATAGATTAAGTACTGACTTCAAGAATGATTACCTGCGGCATTCAAAGATCACCAACCTATAGCACTCAACTTAACTTAACTTGTGTCATCCTTGTGGTATTGAGAGATAAACATGGTCATGTTTTCACTAATTGCATATAAAGAAAGATAGTCCCACTGATCTTGTGTCCTTTCTGTCATCCTTTGAATCCCGTTGATGTTTTTCAAACTTATCTCTAATATATAATATCTACAAATTCGGGGACACACTGTACGTCAATAATAGTGCTGATGAAACTGTGGGTACAACGCCTAGCAAACCCCTTTTCTCTTGCAAATACTGTTGTGACTATCAAACATTGAGACAAGACCATATTATATTAGATCGTAAAGATCTCACTTTGCACAACATGTTATACAATGTTGTATTATCTCGGTCATAGACTGGCTTTAAAGGAGGTACAGTAGGCTTTTATCTCAAGGGGAAATGGAAGAATCTGTCAATCTTATTAAATAAAGGCAATCAGGTATAGTCTAAGACAGACATCTTAAAAAGGACAAAAAATCTAATACATAAAATGAAATTGTGGACCTCGTTGAAATTGTGTTTTCATAGATTTCAGCAAACAGCCAACAAAATCTACTTTTATGTATACGTAAAAGACAATGGAAGACGAAAATACAAAACTGCTGTGGTAGGAGACAATGAACGGTATGGTTGGAAAGAACTCACTTCGTACCATACTGCTCTAATTATACGTTTGCTGTCTGTGTCCCATATCCTTCATGTTCTATGATGTCTGCCTCTTCTTATTTACAATCTCAATAACGTCACCTTGGAAACACAGTTGTCGTGATGGATGGGGACGCTCTGCACAAACCTCTCTCCGATTCAGGTGCCAATACTCCCAAAAGCTAAGAAAGACGAAGCAAGAAATGTACAAAAAAAAACATAAAACGTTGAAAATAAATAGACAGAGTAGGTGGATGGAACACACATAAGCTGCTGAGTTACATTTATCAGACACACAAAAAAAACGTGTTTTCTTAACTGCCAAGTGGCCATACCGCCATCCCCAGTCATAAAGATACCCAGATGAACATGAGGAACATGTTCGTTGGCATGTGCTGAATAGTTCAAATCACCTCAGGTACAGTAGATGTTTCTCCTCGGTGAAGAACGAGACTCCTTCTCATTGCACTGTCAACACACTGCCAACTGCTTCCTTCCCTGCTTTTAGGTTTCTTCTCTGACATTGGCACCTTTGTGTTTCCAATTAGAATACTTCAGCATAATGCCTGAGTAATTAATCACCGCAGTGAAGCAGATACTTTGATGTTCCTGTCGGTTCCATGTCCTCAGAATGCCGCTGTCCGGTTGAAGCAACACACAAACCTGCCTTGTAAGTTTAACGATCTCTCTTTGGACCTTATTTTATGTGCACGCCTATAATAAAACAGTTTGTTTTGTATCATTATCAAATAAAGAATGCTCATGATGAAATAACCAACGGGCCAGTCTAATGTCACAGGGACAGGGGGACCGCTGGACGACACAGCATTTTGAAAAGGGCTCCAGCGTGAGTCAAACCCGCAGGATGTGAAAGGACATAAGGAGGAAACAAAGTTAGACGGATTGATCTGGTCTGGCTTTTTACAGTGAGGACAAGGAGACATGTTCTCCAGAAGAAAGGTCTTGACAAAAGAAAACAAAGTTCAATTAAAATAGAAGAAGAAAGCATTGATTGATGAGAGGATATATTTAAACTGGTGCCCATAGTAACGAGAAAAGCTCTCACACTGATGACACAAATTCTTGAGGGAAATTGATGTTAATTGGTGTCTAGACATTTTATTACTGGGACAAAACACCAAAGCATGGCTCTCTCACTATCTCTTAGTCTATATCTTTTCCTCCCTTCTTAAATGTATAAAAATCCAGTAAAATACAGGACTTATTCATTGGTCCATAGAGGGAGGAGACTGAGCAACGTGATACCAGTATATTTGTCAGGCGTCATCTTTCCCTAAGTGTTTCAGTAAGGCCATTTTTAGGCTTTTTGGCGTTTGTTGTGCACTCCTCTTTCCATCCCGCGTTCCATGTTCTGTGTGTGTAAACGCAAGCGCAATCTGAAAGGGGTCAATCAGGAGCATCACCGATACCGAGCAGCATATCTATGAAATGTTACGACCCTTAAAAAGGTGTTTCTAGGGGAGTGGCACTCTTATCAGATGGCAGTAATGTGGAACAGGCGTCTCTGTGCAAAAATCATGAATTGTAAACTGAGAGATATCACGTTTCCGGAGGACATTTGCATTTGTACCTGGAAAGAACAGGTGCTGTGTGAACAGGTCATATTCATGTTAATGCAATTTAGGAGTTGCTTTAGGCTGACATTACCACTCTTTCTGTCTCTACAAAACCTGTTTTGAGTTTGTCAAGAACCATGGTTATAATGGTCTACTAGACTAACATATAAACAGCTGGTTAATGTTTAGTAAAGCTCGCCTTTTCTACAAGAAATACGGTAAATTTTTCGATATATGAACCACCTTAGCCAGCGACAAAACGCTATATATCAACAGGTTTAGTATGTATTTGGGTGGATAAAAGGGATTTGGGATGAACTATCGATCTAACGAATTCAACGATGTACTACAAAAAAAAAAATGGATTTGAAATGGACACACGAAAAACGGACTTTGCGTGAATGAGCCAGGGAGCCTGTGACCATGTGTCCCTTTTTAGTGGGAAATTACAGCTCTCTAAACAATTCCTCAGCAGGATCGCCATGCTGAAGTGTATTCTATCTGCATATCACAATTATTTTCCCCATGCTCACTTGTAATGGGTATCCCTACTGTGCTGAAGAAGGCACTTCTACTCATAAATGTATTACTGGCACAGAATCACTAGCTTATTTCTTTACGGTAGGACCGGAGGGGGTTATTGATATAAACATTCTTCCATCATTTTGTCATTTAAAAAAAAATGCATCTCTACCACTAAAAACAATGCAATTGACTCTCTTTTCAGTATTCACCAGGTGGAAGCTTTCGTATGATTGAAACCCACTACAGCAGGCTCAACACATAAGTGTAGGGAGGCATTCCGGAGGAATAAAGAGGTCAGATTTATGACACCAAACAAGTAAAACAAAAGGACCAGATGTCATAGTGAATACTGGAAAGGGAAAAGGCCCAAAAAGCAATTATTTAAAAAACGTGTTAAATAGCAAATAGGCCTAAATGGGTTTTTTTTCAAAGTAGGAAAAAAAAGAGACAAAGAAACAAATAAGGCATAGGGAAATGAATTCAGTGGGGAAAAACAGAAACAATATCAATTATATTCTCTGGATTATCTCAGAAGTGAGGCTTCCTCCAATATTTATGACTTCAGATGCGAAGAGGCCACAGAGAGAGTGGAGGAATTGGACCGTTTGCACAGATGGTGACCATCCTCGGTCAACATTCCAATAAAAACGGAATGAGCGTCTCTCTCTCTCTCTCTCTTCTTTCTATCCATCCCTCTATTTCTCTGTCAATGCATGCAGACACAGATAAAAGCTTGGGGTGTAAAAATGTTTAAGTAGGCAGAAGTTGTAAAGAAAAAAAGCAGAGTTGCTTTTCACTACTTGCGCAATCCTTTCTGCCTTGTTGAACTTTATTAAATTCTGTCGCTCTCCTTCCCGTCTGGCCCCCTTTGTCAGCTGCTTCTCATGCGTAACTCACATATTTTTAGAGGGAAGAGGGGGGTCAAGCTGAAAAGAATGTGATGCTGGTGGTCATACCACTGTGTGCCAGCTAGACCATCTTACTTAGAAAACAAAACTTAGGAGAGTCCAGGGTGGAAGCATTGACCAAATTTTACACTGAATTTGCTGTTTAGAAAAGTTTTTAAAAAGTCATAGCATTGTATGAAATTACCTGTTTAATCAATGTACAATATTTAACTTTCTACAATAAATAATGGCTGTCGAGTATTGAGTTCGTAAAAACAATGTTTTATTGGAAACAGCAGAAGGTGACAGACGCATATTTCCTCATCAAATTCTGAGACTAATGCCACAGCGGATCGATTGAAAGTGGAGATTCAAATTAAATTCTCTCGTGATCGAAATGGATGCATTTCTCACGCATTTAAACTCTCTGTTACACAATTCATAGCAATGTTTCCGTTGAATTAGTTCTTTCTGAGAAAGGAGTCAGGTCTTAAATCACATCGATAGACTGGCCATTCGTTAGACGGGCTCTGAAAGCAGGACTAATGGTTATGAAAGACCAATCAATGGAAGGCTAGGGGAGTGAGTCGCTGCACTTCCCCTCTCTCCTTGACAACCATGTCATGTCTTTGAGAGTCTCCAGGGACCTTTTGATTGATGCTCATCTTTCATCAGTCCAGCTTTAATCTGCCATTTGACTTGTCTTATGACTCATATGAACTAAATCTATTTGACATAAACGTGTATAAATACAGTGTATCATTAAAACAGGATATTTATACTGAATCTAGAATAATCACCACAGAACTGTTCCGAGAGGCAAGCAAAGGTCTTTATCTATCGATCACATTCGAGGAAAGAGGGGAGAAAGTAAACGATGGAGTCAAGATGGAGAGGAGAAAAAGTTTTTTTTTCCAAAACAAACACCCATTCTGAAGTGACATTCAGTCGAGGAAGTCGAGGAACTCTCTATAGTGTCAGGCAAACAAACAAACAGAGGAACGATCCGAGATGCAATAGCTGACCTTTGTTCAAAGAGGCGATCTAATCTGTTTCCACTTTACTTAATTAGAAAAGCAGGGAGATTTTTAATGTGCACAGTGTTAATGGGAAGCAGCTCACAGGTGCTAATTAAAAAAATAAAAAGTTTTATATAACTTCTATTTATTTATCTATATTTATCTTTTTCTGACTCTGATGACTTGTCATTAGTATTTTTTTTATGGCAGATAAATGGATGAAGTAATTTGTTATAAAAAAATAAAAAAATGAAATTAATGTTAAAAACCCCTTTGTCCCCACTGGTAGTAGGGGTGTGATGCAGTGAATATATTATCAAGTCTACAAATTGGTTCTATAGTTGCACACCTATCAGACATTTCTCCTGCTTGATGACTGGTGATGTGTTTTGGTGCTGTGTTTGCCAAGGTAAATGTGCTCACAAATGGTTCCTTTTATTTCCAAAAGAAGAGCCGTCAACTAATGCAGTGTACAGTGAGTTATAGGGTCTGGTCTTTGACAAACCTGAGGGGTTGGCAATTGAAATGTCTCTCCTAATTATATAATGCTTTTTTCCCACTTTAGGCTGTACAGCAATGTACAGGCTGTGATTTAGCCACTGCTTTGCTGCTTGTGCTGGGCTGCCATGTGTGCCCTAGAGGTGGCAACCATAAGGAATAACTTCCTC
Organism: Oncorhynchus tshawytscha; assembly: GCF_018296145.1. NCBI lineage: Eukaryota > Metazoa > Chordata > Actinopteri > Salmoniformes > Salmonidae > Oncorhynchus > Oncorhynchus tshawytscha. Next base: position 26,849,896 of record NC_056431.1, read on the forward strand.
TTTGTCTTCAACTGTTTGAAGTAGCCAACTGTGGGTTACTATGTCAGCAACTAAAGGTTTTATTGAGCAGCCAATGATTTTTTTCACACTACCACATACAGTATGATCCTAGATATGAGGTATTAAATACCATCCCTTCAAGCAGGCAGTGTCTTATGGGAATGTGATTAGTCATGGAGGAAATAATGTCTTAGGAAGTTCTGTCTCCCTCTCTCTCTCTTTCCCCCTCTCTCTCTCTCTCTCTCTCTCTCTCTCTCTCTCTCTCTCTCAAACATCTCTCTCTCTCCCTCTCTCTCTCTTTCCCCTCTCTCTCTCTCTCTCAAACATCTCTCTCTCTCTCTCTCAAACATCTCTCTATCTCTCCCTCTCTCTCTCTTTCCCCCCTCTCTCTCTCTCTCTCAAACATCTCTCTCTCCCTCTCTCTCTCTTTCCCCCTCTCTCTCTCTCTCTCTCTCTCTCTCTCAAACATCTCTCTCTCTCTCTCTCTCTCTCTCAAACATCTCTCTCTCTCTCTCTCTCTCTCTCTCTCTCTCTCTGTCTGTCTGGAATCTCAGTCAGACGCTGAGCAACAGAAGTAAGGGAACTGGCCTGTAATAGCATAATCATTTTCAGATCTACTGGATCTTTTATCAAGACTGTTTGACCTACTGTAACTGAGGTTTGCATTTGCATTGTTTTTTGACTGGCTAGACATCCATCTGTACATTGACAAACATAACTAGTCAGGAAAAACGTTGATCCACTCTGAATGCAGTATCAGCAACTTCAATATGTTAGTGATCAGTCCTCTACTTTTTCTATTAGATAAAATATGACTTACTCTGCAGGATCTAAAGATGCACTAGCTAATGACGCCACCCTCATGCAATGATTTTTTCTAACAATAAAGACACTTGTATGGACAGCGTGTGGTCTGTCTCTTAGGGACTGCAGGGGACAGAGGAAACAAATTAGCTTTCTTGACCTTGGCCCAAGTTTTCCTTCCACCCCCTCTCTCTCCCCTTCATTCTCGTCCTTCATGTGCACTTCAAAGGTCAGCTGGTTGACAAAACCCCTCTGTTGTCTCTCACTAACAGACCTATTCAACTAACAACTTATACTGGCCAGTGGAGGATAATGCATGGTTGTAATATGAGTCTGAAAATAGGATCCCAAATTTAGTTATACTATTCTAACAACTTTACTGAGTCATTCAAGAGGGTCTTGAGTCCTTGAACTGTTGTTTGATGGAAGATTTTTACTACACCGAACAAAAATATCAATGCAACATGCATCAATTTACAAGATTTTACTGAGTTACAGTTTACGTAAGGAAGTCAGTCAATTGAAATAAATTAATTAGACCCTAATCTATGGATTTCACATGACTGGGAACACAGATATGCATCTGTTGGTCACAGATACCTTAAAAAAAAAACGAAGCGGCGTGGATCAGGAAACCAGTCAATATTTTGTGCGACCCACTCCTCATCAATGGCTGTTCGAAGTTGCTGGATATTGGCAGGATCTGGAACACGCTGTCATACACGTCGATCCAGAACATCCCAAACATGCTAAATTGGTGACATGTCTGGTGAGTATGCAGGCCATGGAAGAACTGGGACATGTTCAGCTTCCAGGAATTGTGTACAGATACTTGCGACATGAGACCATGCATTATCATGCTGAGGCATGAGGTGCTGGTGACAGATGAAGGGCACGACAATGGGCCTCAGGATCTCGTCACGGTATCTCTGTGCATTCAAATTGCCATTGATAAAATGCAATTGCTTAAGCCTGCCCATACCATAACCTCAACACCACCATGGGGCACTCTGTTCACAACGTTGATATCAGCAAACTGCTCGCCCACACTACGCCATATACGTGGTCTGTGGTTGTGAGGCCTGCCAAATTTTCTAAAACGACATTGGAACGGGTTATGGTAGAGAAATTAATATTCAAATCTCTGGCAACAGCTCTGGTGGACATTCCTGCAGTCCGCATTTCAATTGCATGCTCCCTCAAAACTTGAGACATCTGCTGCATTGCACACATTTTAGAGTGGCCTTGTATTGTCCCAAGCACAAGGTGCACCTGTGTAATGATCATGCCGTTTAATCAGCTTCTTGAAATGTGACTGCTGTCAGGTGGAAGGATTATCTTGGCAAAGGATAAATGCTCACTAACAGAGTTGTAAACAAATGTGTGCACAAAAGTTGAAAGAAATACGTTTCTTGTGCATATGGAACATTTCTGGGATCTTTTATTCCAGCTCATGAAACACGGGACCAAAACTTTACATGTTGAGTTCATATTTGTGTTCAGTTTATAAATACAAATTAGATACCACAATAATTATGATTTAATACATTTTTTTTAAAGACTGTACATTCATCCATATGAAGGGCTTGTGCTCAAATGACCACCATCAAATACAGTAAATGTCACATTACTGACTGCAGCTTTCAGTGAGAACATGCAGTTCACAAAGGTCACCCAGGTACAAACATTACAAACTAAAGTACCATTTTTAAGCAGATAGACCTAACTGGTTTAAAAACACACAAACAATTTGATTTTCAGTACCAATGGGGCCCTTCGCTGATGCTAAAATGGGAGACCTTTTGGCCATTGCTGTGAAAAGAACCCATTCAATGATAGATATTGGATTGTAACACCAACAGAAAAATCTAATTCTCCCAGTGCGCACTGAGGCACGTCCATGTGTGTCTATGTTGGGCGTAAGTGCAGAAATTACCTGGGGTGTTCAAGGGATGAAGTTGTAGTATATTAATGCTCACGCTACTTCATTGATCTTGATCACTCCTCAATCTCTTAGGCACCACACATACAGCCTATATTTCATCATGTGAGATACAGTACATCAATAACACTGCCAAGGACCTATATATCCACACGGACTCACGCTGGCATTGTCCTCTGTCTACGTATTGATTTCAGAGGGAAGAAGCCATGTTTTGTAGGACATGGCACTGTCACACCTCACGGACTTGGCAAAATTGTCAACGTATGTCCTTGTTAGACATATTAATGATAACAATAATCAATGGAGGATGGATGAAGAGGTGGTTATTTCCATCTCCTGAGGGGCTAGGAGAGCTAATCATTAGCATCACGATGCCTCTGTGAATCAAATAGTAACTGGGGACTATGACGATGAGAAACTGCGACAATAACAAGAAAATATTTGGTATTGCTATTAATAATGTATCAAAATCCTCAGGGGGAGCTGAGAATAAACAAGGCATTTAAGTCGATTAGTCACTAAAGTATTCTCTGAAAAAGCTCCTCCGTACATGCACAAAATGGTATGCCCTACAGAGTGATTATGTTGTTAGTCATATGATTTGTCTTTCTTTCTGGGAAAGGTTGCCGAGAAATGCATACAGTAAAATGAGTCAGGGGCATGGCTTAACCCAAATGGACAGCGTATCCACAGAAAGCGGCCATGTCTTCATGACTAAACTATAATTGAAACCAGACATATGCAGTGATGAGGTTGCGGTCCCTTCTCCCTCATTTCAAGTGAGATACACAAGCTGAAATGGTTTGAAGAAAATATTGGAAAAATTATATTTCTTGTGAAGCGTATGTGCTTTATTAAAGGAAGCGGTGGCTGCATGGTGTTATGACTCCGGTCTCGGAGGGCTGTGTGAATTCCTGTGAAGTGAGATCACATGGACACATGGCTGGTACTCCTAACCCAGACAACAGGAAGTGAAAGTGCTACTGCTGCCACAACACAGCCTCCGGTGCCCTCCAACCCCCAGTTAAAAGGGGAAGTGATGCGTTGTAACCTGGGATAGTAAGCTAGTGAAAGGAAACCTGGCTATTATTACATGTGAAGAAGTTGTCTGTGGAGGAGATCACTTTTATCCATCACTTTTAACCATCATTTGCTTGTTTATTTGTAATATTTCGTACACATCTCTCAACTTTCATCCCACAAATCTTTCTGTTTTCGGTTCATTTATCTATACTAAAATAAATGCAGAATACTGAGCAATAGAATGGATACCGTTGTAGACACATTGCACTCTGCTCTCCTCAGTTCATCCACTTTGAAAAGGTGTAATGGCTAAAGATGGTTGGGAAAAACATCAAAATAGTAGCAGTAATTATGTGCAAGAGCGATCGATTACAGTCCTCATTTTTGTTTAGTGTGTGTGTAACCAGACAGCACATACTTACTTATTTTCTCTCTTATACTTCAAGTTTAAGAAAGAAAAGTGTACAATTACACAATTAGATGAGTGCGGTCAGGATATCCTCACACCAAAACATTCCTTCCTCCAGTTCCCCTAATGCTTAGGTTGGACTACGGGAGTTGGACTGATAGGCTAGCAACCTCACAGGACATGATTGGACTGATCTAAACCAATTGTAGAGCTTCCCATGACGAGAGAGGTAAACACATTGATAGAGTCCGCCAATCATTAAGGCACCAATTAGGGAAATGTATTGGGCCTATTTCTACCTAGAACATCCCAAATATTTATGCACCAACTTACCAATTCTTTATTTACACAGTTCATATTAAATTCACGTCACAGGAGGTTGGTGGCACCTTCATTGGGGAGGACGGGCTGGTGGTAATGACTGGAGCGGAATGGGTGGAATGGTATCAAATACATCAACCACAGGGTTTCCATGTGTTTAATGTCGTTCTGTTTGCTCTGTTCCAGCCATTCTTATGAGCCGTCCTCCCCTCAGCAGCCTCCACTGATTCACATTATATTCATATTATTATTGTCCTGTTTTGCAAATAGTATTGTTCACAAGATGTATCATGTTATGTTCCTGCCAAGGTCAACATTAATGTTTGCCAAAAAAACACATAATGAATATAAATGTTAGCAAAGGGGAAGTAACCTTATGAAAGCAGCAATCTTCAACAGACAATCGTTAGGATGAGATGTTTTCAGTGCGTTGTGTTGTCTTGTGTGTGTCGTTTATTTCATTTCACATCTTGCATTCTAAACATGATCGAATTTACAAAGAATCGCCTTACCATGTGGCTAAAGTGGACCGTCTCCTACAGTAGTACGTGACTAAATCATTCAAGTGCTCTCGGGTACGAAAGCACACCACACTGTACAATCAACCTCTTTTACGTCATGATCCTCCACTTGGGAAAAATATAAAACCTTGACAATGTAAACACTGGTTAAGTCATAGAGCAAGACCGGCATTCTTCCACTGAAGACATCCAGTCTGGATCCAGCAGTAATGGGATCTTGATTGTGACTTTAGAGTTAGTTACATTAGGGAGTGTTTAATTTTTTTATTTTTTAAATAAAAAATATGAACCGAGCCTCTGAAGTGTTTTGGAAAAAGGACCCACTTTGGGTTAATTGGTTTGATTTTATTTTCCCTTTGCGGGTGACATCAAGGGCAGCACAAAGAAAAGAGAGCTCCTAAGAGGATTGAGAGAGACGGCGGCAGAAGATAAAGTGTGAAAAATAAAATAAAAAGTATAAGGCACTTTTTTTTGTTGCAATAAAGAACCAGTGATAAAAAAATAAAGCTTCACACTGAGATAGCTGCTCTAAATGAATTACCTGGAGATTGCATGTTGCGTTGCATTTGCAGGGGTATTCAATTTTAATTAGTATTTTGGAGACATCTTTTATCAGACTGTCACTAACCTCCTCTCTTTCAGCTGAGATTTGTTCTCACTCTCTCTCCCCCTCGCTTGCTCTCGCTCGCTCTTTCTTTCATTCTCTTCCTCTCTCTCTCTCTCTCTGCCTCTCTCTCCCTCCATCTCTTGCTTTCGCTCTCTCCCTATCCTTGTGCTTCTCTCACCCTATCGCTGTCTCTCTCTCTCTCTCTCTCTCTCTCTTGCTCCTCCTTTCTCTAACGTGCACACAAACACTCAAGAATTTGCATTCGATAGAAATGTACAACAATTTTAATATCAAGGTTCTCAATAAGCCATGAATTGGGGAAAGAAATAAAAGTCTAATTTCAGTTTGGAGAAAATCATTATTTCCACAATTAATTGCATTTTCTGTGGGGCAAAGGTGATAATGAATTTTGCTCAAGGAGACACACAGACACACAAAGAGGCACACCAATATACATACACACATAAAAGTTCAATAGTCTTTTTGCCTTCAGTCCTAAAATCATTTAATTCTATCATGGGACTTGTGAAACTTCCTCCTGGGAAATAAATCATTTCCATTATCCTGCCTCGTCCATTTTGTATATTAAAATCAACTAATTTGTTATATCTGTTAAATGAATGTCACTTTGATATTCCCAAGAATATTTCTTTAAAACAATCTAATATCCTCTTATGGTCAGATCAAATTGATGTCCACAGAACTACACAACATGTTAATCCTTCCAAAATAGACTACAGATGCATAAAACAATTTGTATTTGATACACGTTGCACCCCCCTTCTCCCTGCTGTGTGTTGTGAGGTTATACCCTGTCTCCCTCTCTTCATTCCTGGTCCACTTCCATTGTTAGTCACCTTGTTTATTGGCTGGAGCAGCCGTGCCGTACTGGACATCATCTGAAACTACAAACGACAGGATGCAATAAGCTGGAGAATAGCAGCAATCTGAGGAAAGTTCTCCATTCACTAGAGCTCCCTAACTCTCTGTCTTCTTATCCTGAGCAGAAAATAAAAAAATCAATAGCAGCTCACCGGGCTTGATAAAAGCACTGGACAGGGAGAGTGGCTGCGCTGGATATAGTAAATTAAAGTGATCAAAATTTTCCAGTCGACTCAGCCCGCAGCCTACATAAACTAACAACCCTGTCTCCACAGCTGCCTGTCACCCAACCTCTCCCCACTGTCTTTTCTCTCTCCCCCCTCACCTTTATTTCTGTATTTTCTTACTTTCACTATCCTTTTTTTCTCTCTCTCTCTTTCCTTCCACCCCTTACTGTATTTCAATTTTAGCAGTGTCTTAGCCTTTTGGCTCCTGAGTATTCATGGTGGCAGGTGCCTTCACACACGTATACAAGCATGCACACACATACACAGGCACACACACAGATACACAAACGCACACGTGCACACACACACACACACACCACAAACAGGTATTAGTTTCATGAGAGTGCTGGTTGGGTGTGATTTCCCTTTAAGAGCTGTGGGTTTGGAAGTGAGGTGTTACCTGGCCCGTTCCATGAATGTATTTGATTTCTTTGACCTACAGTAGCCTGACATGGACAGTGTCCAAAGCCAGTGCCATGTTCTCAGAGAGGAGCTATGCTTGGATCATATGATAGTATTTGACCTTCACAAAACAACAGATTCTCCATAGTGTTTGGGAAAAGATGACACACCCACTGTAAAAGCACTTATCTGAAGAACTATTTTTGAAAGCACAACACTTACAAAGAACATGTACCGTAATGGTTCACATGAATAGATTTTGTAGAAAAAAAGTTGGCATTTCCTGAAGATTTCAATGATTTATAGTCCCAAATTGTTTCAGCAACCATGGCTACATTCTCCTCCCAATATGGACGTGAAAGCAGAAGTATAACAATCCTAGCAAATTCTTTTTTGTCCAGGTGACTGACTAAGTAAATGTTATGTATGTACAAAATATGTAAAATCCTCAAACAGAGGCATGACCCTAACCCTGACCCATATACAGTATCAGTCAAAAGTTTGACCACACCTACTCATTCAAGGCTTTTTCTTTATTTGTACTATTTTCTACATCCTGTTGAAAAACAAATGATAGTCCCACTAAGCGCAACCAAGATGGGATGGCGTATCGCTGCAGAATGCTGTGGAAGCCATGCTGGTTAGGTGTGCCTTGAATTCAAAATGATTTCACAGACAGTGTCACGAGCAATGCACCCCCACACCATAACACCTCCTCCTCCTTGTTTCACAGTGGGAACCCCACATGCAGAGATCATCCGTTCCCCTACTCTGCATCTCACAAAGACACGGCTGTTGGAACCAAAAATCTTTGGACTCATCAGACCAAAGGACAGATTTCCACCGGTCTAATGTCCATTGCTCGTGTTTCTTGGCCCAAGTAAGTCTTTTTCTTATTGGTGTCCTTTGGTAGTGGCTTCTTTGCAGCATTTTTTTTTTGAATGGCACCGGCTGCCGTTTTACGGTCTCTTAACCAATTGTGCTATTGTGTGTGGTTTTTTTTCTTTGTTATTTGTAACTGATTTTGTACATAATCTTTCTGCCTCTGTCTCTAATGACTGAAAAGAGCTTCTGGATATCAGGACAGCGACCCACCTCGTATTGGAAGAAGATGTTTTCTTTAATGAGTCGGACAAACAATATACTTCAGACACCCGACAAGGACAACATCCCAGTCATTCGCAGGAGAAAGAGACAGAGATATCGGGGAAGGAGGCCGGGATGTCTTGTAAGGATCTGACGGCGAATGGTTAATCTGCCTCTACCATCAGTACTATTAGCCAACATACATTAACAGGATAACAAAATAGACGAGCTACGATCACGAATATCCTACCAACAGGACATTAAAAACTGTAATATCTTACATTTCACCGAGTCGTGGCTGAATGACGACATGGATAAAATAAAGTTGGTGGGTTTTATGCTGCATCGGCAAGATAGAACAGCTGCCTCCAGTAAGACAAGAGGTGGCGGTCTATGTATATTTGTAAATCACAGCTGGTGCACGAAATCTAATAGTAAGGAAGTCTCAAGGTTTTGCTCGCCTGAGGTAGAGTATCTCATGATAAGATGTAGACCACATTATTAACCAAGGGAATTTTAATCTATATTTTTCGTAGATGTCTTTTTACCACCACAAACCGATGCTGGCACGAAGTCTGCACTCAATGAGCTGTATATGGCTATAAGCAAACAGGAAAATGCTCATCCAGGGGTGGCACTTCTACTGGCCATGGACTTTAATGTAGGGAAACTTAAATCCGATTTATGCTAAGCTACAGGACTGTTTTGCAAGTAGAGACTGGAATATGTTCCAGGATTCTTCCGAAGTCATTGAGGAGTACACCATATCAGTCACTGGCTTCATCAACAAGTGCATCGGTGATGTCCCCACTGTGACCGTACGTACATACCCCAACCAGAAGCCATGGATTACAGGCAACATCCGCACTGAGCTAAAGGGTAGAGCTGCCGCATTCAAGGAGTGGGACTCTAACCCGGACGCTGATAAGAAACCCTGCTATGCCCTCCGATGAACCATCAAACAGGCTAAGTGTCAATATAGGACTAAGATTGAATTGTACTACACCGGCTCCGAGGCTCGTCGGATGTGGCAGGGCTTGAGAACTATTACAGACTACAAAAGGGAAGTACAGCCGTGAGTTGCCCAGCGACTCGAAACTACCAGACGAGCTAAATTACTTCTATGCTCACTTCAAGGCAAGAAACACCGAAGCATGCATGAGAGCATCAGCTGTTCCAGATGACTGTGTGATCAAGCTCTCTTTAGCTGATGTGAGCAAGACCTTTAAACAGGTCGAAATTCACAAGTCCGCGGGGCCAGACTGCTTACCAGTATGTGTACTCTGAGCATGCGCTGACCGACTGGCAAGTGTCTTCACTGACATTTTCAACCTCTTCCTGTCTGAGTCTGTAATACCAAAATGTTTTAAGCAGACCACCATAGTCCCTGTGCCCAAGAACACTGAGGTAACCTGCCTAAATGACTACCGACCTGTAGCACTCATATCTGTAGCCGCCAAGCGCTTTGAAAGGCTTGTCATGACTCATATCAACACCATTATCCCAGAAACCCAAGACCCACTCCAATTTGCACACCGACACAACAGATCCACAGGTGATGCAATCTCTATTGCACTCAACACTGCCCTTTCCCACCTGGACAAAAGGAACACCTACAGTTGAAGTCAGAAGTTTACATACACTTAGGTTGGCGTCATTAAAACTCATTTTTCAACCACTCCACAAATTTCTTGTTAATAAACTATATTTTTTGCAAGTTGGTTAGGATATCTACTTTGTACATGACACAAGTAATTTTTTCAACAATTGTTTACAGACAGATTATTTCACCGATTCACAATTCCAGTGGGTCAGAGGTTTACATACACCAAGTTGACTGTGCCTTTAAACAGCTTGGAAAATTCCAGAAAATTATGTCATGGCTTTAGAATCTTCTGATAGGCTAATTGACATCATTTGAGTCAATTGGCGGTGTACCTGTGGATGCATTTCAAGGCCTACCTTCAAACTCAGTGCTTGACATTGCTTGACAACATGGGATAATCAAAAGAAATCAGCCAAGCAAAACAATTGTAGACCTCCACAAGTCGGGTTCATGCTTGGGAGCAATTTCAAAACACCTGAAGGTACCATGTTCATATGTACAAACAATAGTACGCAAGTATAAACACCATGGGACCACGCAGCCGTCATACCGCTCAGGAAGGAGACGCGTTCTGAAGTTCTGGAGATGTACAGATCAGGGATGGGTTATAAAAAAAGATCAGACATTTTGAACATCCCACGGAGCACCATTAAATCCATTATTAAATAATAGAAAGAATGTGGCACCACAACAAACCTGCCAAGAGTGGGCCGCCCATCAAAACTCACAGATCAGGCAAGGAGGGCATTAATCAGAGAGGCAACAAAGAGACCAAAGATAAACCTGAAGGACCAGCAAAGCTCCACAGCGGACCACTTTATGCTGTACACTCCACAGAGCTGGGCTTTACAGAAGTGGCCAGAAAAAAAGCCATTGCTTAAAGGAAAAAAATAAGCAAACACATTTGGTGTTTGCCAAAAGGCATGTTGGAGACTCCCCAAACATATGGAAGAAGGTACTCTGGTTAGATGAGACTAAAATTGAGCTTTTGGCCATCAAGGAAAACTCTATGTCTAGTGCAAACTCAACACCTCTCATCACCCCGAGAACAACATCCCCACAGTGAAGCATGATAGTGGCAGCATCATGTTGTGGGTATGTTTTTCCTAGGCAGGGACTGGGAAACTGGTCAGAATTGAAGGAATGATGGATGGCGCTAAATACAGGGAAATTCTTGAGGGAAACCTGTTTAAGTCTTCAAGAGATTTGAGACTGGGACGGAGTTTTACCTTCCAGCAGGACAGTGACCCTAAACATACTGCTAAAGCAACACTCCAGTTGTTTAAGGGGAAACATTTAAATGTCTTGGAAGGTCCTAGTCAAAGTCCATGTTTGACGTTGGGGATGGTATTCTTGGGGTCATAGGCAGCATTCCTCCTCCTCCAAACACGGTTGAGTTGATGCCAAAGAGCTCCATTTTGGTCTCATCTGACCACAACACTTTCACCCAGTTGTCCTCTGAATCATTCAGATGTTGATTGGCAAACTTCAGACGGGCGTGTATATGTGCTTTCTTGAGCAGGGGGACCTTGCGGGCACTGCAGGATTTCAGTCCTTCATGGCGTATTGTGTTACCAATTGTTTGCTTGGTTACTATGGTCCCCAGCTGCCTTGAGATCATTGACAAGATCCTCCCGTGTAGTTCTGGGCTGATTCCTCACCGTTCTCCTGATCATTGCAACTCCACGAGGTGAGATCTTGAATGGAGCCCAAGGCTGAGGAAGATTGACAGTTCTTTTGTGTTTCTTCCATTTATGAATAATCGCACCAACTGTTGTCACCTTCTCACCAAGCTGCTTGTGATGGTCTTGTAGCCCATTCCAGCCTTGTGCAGGTCTACAATCTTGTCCCTGACATCCTTAGAGAGCTCTTTGGTCTTGGCCATGATGGAGAGTTTGGAATCTGATTGATTGATTGCTTCTGTGGACAGGTGTCTTTTATACAGGTAACAAACTGAGATTAGGAGCACTCCCTTTAAGAGTGTGCTCCTAATCTCAGCTCGTTACCTGTATAAAAGACACCTGGGAGCCAGAAATCTTTCTGATTGAGAGGAGGTCAAATACTTATTTCCCTCATAAAAATGCAAATCAATTTATAACATTTTTGACATGCGTTTTTCTGGATTTTTTTGTTGTTATTCTGTCTCTCACTGTTCAAATAAACCTACAATTAAAATTATAGATTGATCATTTCTTTTTCAGTGGGCAAACGTACAAAATCAGCAGGGGATCAAATACTTTTTTCCCTCACTGTAGGTAATATGTATGTGCTGTATATGTAGCAAAAAATCTGTAAAAAAAACTAAGATATTTGTCCTTCAAAGAGTGGCGGTGGAGGGGTTAAATAAAACTTTTTTTTAAAGGGCTTGTAAGTAAGCATTTCACTGTAAGGTCTATACCTGTTGTATTCGGCGCATGTGACGAATACAATTTGATTTGACTTGATTTGACAATGAATGCCTGATTCACGCAGTCTCCTCTTTGAAGCATTACTTGGGCTGCAATTTCTGAGGCTGGTAACTCTAATGCACTTATCCTCTGCAGTAGAGATAACTCTGGGGATAACTTCCTTTCCTGTGGCGGTCCTCATGAGAGCCAGTATCATCATAGCGCTTGATCATTTTTGTGACTACACTTGAAGAAACTTTCAAAGTTCTTGACATTTTCCAGATTGACTGACCTTCATGTCTTAAAGTAATGATGGACTGTCGTCCTCTTTGCTTATTTGAGATGTTCTTGCCATAATATTGACTTGGTCTTTTATCAAATAGGGCTATCTTCTGTATACCACCCATCTTAACACAACTGACTGGCTCAAACACATTAAAAAGGAAAGAAATTCCACCAATTAACAGGCCCACCTGCTAATTGAAATGCATTCCAGGTGACTACCTCATGAAGCTGGTTGAGAGAATGCCAATAGTGTGCAAAGCTATCATTAAGGCAAAATGTGGCTACTTTGAAGAATCTCAAATATTAACTATATTTTGATTTGTTTAACAATTTTTTGGTTACTACATGATTCCATGTGTTATTTCATAGTTTTGATGTCTTCACTACTCTTCTACAATGTAGAAAATATATTTTTTTTAATGGAATGGAACCAGTAGGTGTGTCCATACTTTTGACTGGTACTGTATATTGCCAGCTTTGGACAAATGGTGGCCTTCAGTAGCTCTTAAATGAAAGTACATTTGGAAAGTATTCAGATTCCTTAACTTTTTCCACATTTTGTTACGTTACAGTCTTATTCTAAAATTGATTCAATATTTTTTTTAGCATAACTGAATAGTGCGCTGGGCTTTCATGAGTTGTCTTACAAAATGCAATTAATCAATTACAGTAATGCTGTAGACAGCTGACTCATAAGGCTAAGGAGGCCAACCCCTTGCAGCGACCCTTGGCATTCTGTCCTGAGAATAGTGAGTAGGGATTAATAAGGATTGACCAATCAGCTCTAGTCTCTAGGTGATGGAGCTTTACAAGAAAACACAGTGGCTGTGCTCCTTCTTTGTCTCTCAACAGCAACAACCCATATTATTCCAAGTCGTTTTTAGTAGTAGGCGCCATGTTCAGGCTATACGATTCCACATAACATGTTGTGTACTTTTGATCGCCTTCATCTATGTTTTGATGATCGTGAGCTGTGATGTGGAGGCCTGTTTGTAGATTACCCTTTACTGCCCCTACTTGGGTGTTAGGACTGTGGGGTAGGGGGAGAGAGAGAGAGGGTGTCTGTGTGTGTGTGTGTGCCTTGGTGGTTGCGTGCTTTGGTGTGTGTGTGTGTGTGTGTGCAGCCTGCACTAGTTATGGCCTAATAGCCAGCTGACCTACAAAAGGTCAGACAGCCTTGAGACGCTTAAACCCAGCGGTAACCCCAAGCGCCCTGCAGTCTCTCCGCTTAGCCCAGACCAACCTCCCTGCCTTCCCAGGGAGAGGGGTCATGTCCTGGCCAAGCTGCCACTCCTACAGCCCCCAGCTCCAGTCCCCACACACCCACCCAGCCACCAACCCGGCTCCTCTGTCCACATCTGAACACCTCTAACTCACAACTCTGCTGTGATCTCTCAATACACATCACTCAATATGTGACAATAGCACTTATTTTGGATTGTCCATCTGTAGTCTACAGACTATCAGTAACATTTAAATTAACTATCTATTAACACTAATCCTAGCCCTAACCCTAACTTTAACCCCTACTCTAACCCTTACTCTAAACCTAACCCTAAACCTAACCATAATCTTAGAAAGCAGTTGCTTATCAACAGATAGTGTGTTGATAGTATGACAGAGCATAGACGGACTATCCGGACTATCCAAATAAAGTGTGACTGTACAATATGTTATTTTACTTTATAATGTTGTTTTAAAAAAGTGTTTAATAAACAATGTCAATTGTTTAATGCCCTGGCATGTTGGAATTTGTATCATTTAAATTGAATAATTAGTTTATCATATTTAGCCTATAATTTGCACACTGATTTACATTTCATTTACAGTGTAAAATATTAATTGCTGCTATACAGAAATAAAATTAAATATTTACTGAACAAAAATGACAACACAACATATAAAGTGTTGGCCCCGCATTTAATGAGCTATAATAAAACATCCCAGACATTGTCCATATGGAAACAGACGCCTCACTGGTCCTCAATTGGCAATTCCCACAAAACACCAGTCTCAACATCAACAGTGAAGAGGCGACTCCGGGATGCTGGCCTACTAGGCAAAGTTCCTCTGTCCAGTGTCTGCGTTCTTTTGTCCATCTTAATCTTTTCTTTTTATTGGCCAGTCTGAAATATGGCTTTTTCTTTGCAACTCTGCCTAGTAGGCCAGCATCCCGGAGTTTCCTCTTCACTGTTGATATTGAGACTGGTGTTTTGTGGGTACTATTTAATGAAGCTGCCAGTTGAGGACCAGGGAGGCGTCAGTTGTGCACCGGGGCCTCCCACTCCTCTTTCTATTCTAGTTAGAGACAGTTTGTGCTGTTCTGTGAAGGGAGTAGTATACAGCGCTGTACAAAATCTTCAGTTTCTTGGCAATTTCTCGCATGGAATAGCCTTCATTTCTCAGAACAAGAATAGACTGACGAATTTTAAAAGAAAGTCTTTAAAAATCTGCCGTTTCCAGCTACAATAGTAACAATGTCTACACTGTATTTCTGATCAAATTGATGTTATTTTAATGGACAACAAATGAGCTTTTCTTTCAAAAACAAGGACATTTCTAAGTGACCCCAAACATTTGAACGGTAGTGTAGATTGACACTACACTCATCAGAAACACAAATTACTCAGACATGCCATGTGTCATTAATGTCAGAATAAAACTGTAAAACATTTTTTTTAAGTCTACATAAAAAAACATAAAATAAATCCAAGGAAGCCCAGACATACAGTACCAGTCAAAAGTTTGGACACCAAGTCATCCAAAGGTTTTTCTTTATTTTTACTATTTTCTACATTGTATAATAATAGTGAAGACATGAAAAACACAAAATAACACATATGGAATCATGTAATAACCCAAAAAGTTTTAATCAGATCCAAAAATATGTTATATTTGAGAATCTTCATGTGTTGGTCCTCTTGAGAGCCAGTTTAATCATAGCGCTTGATGGTTTTTGTGACTGCACTGGAAGAACCTTTTAAAGTTCTTGACATTTTCCAGATTGACTGACCTTCACGTCTTAAAAACTTCTTATGGATCAAATCCCGTTAACGGGATCGATTTGACAAATTCCGGTTAAATGGCAGAGCGCCAAATTCAAATTAAATTATTAGAAATATTTAACTTTCATACAATCACAAGTGCAATACACCAAAATAAAGCGTAACTTCTTGTTAATCCAGCCACCATGTTAGATTTCAAAAAGGCTTTACGGCGAAAGCAAACCATGCTATTATCTGAGGACAGCACCCCATAAAACAAACACATGACAATCATATTTCAATCCGCCAGGAAGTCAGAAATAATGATATAATTCATGCCTTACCTTTGAAGATCTTCTTCTGTTGGCACTCCAATATGTCCAATAAACATCACAAATGGTCCTTTTGTTCGATTAATTCCGTCGTTATATTCCCAAAATGTCCATTTACTTGGCACATTTGATTCAGTAAAACACCGGTTCCAACTCCGGTCCAAACATTTCAAACAACTTTCCTAATCCATCTTTAGGTATTTTAAAATGTAAATAATCGATCAAATTTAAGATGGGATAAACGGTGTTCAATAGCGGATAAAATCAAAGTGGAGCGAGCTTCAGGTCGCGCGCCCCAAACAAGAGTCCACTTGGCTCGACTACCAGAAAGGAAAGGGCTACTTCTTCAATACTCAAATGAAAAACATCAACCAATTTCTATAGACTGTTGACATCTAGTGGAAGCCATAGGAACTGCAAGCATATTTCTATTAAAATGGGCTTGCCATAGAAATCTAATGGAAAACAGATTTCCCTGGATGGATTGTGCTCTGAGTTTCGCCTGCCAAATCAGTTCTGTTATACCCACAGACATTACCCAAACTTCAGTGTTTTCTATGCAAATCTACTAATACTATGCATATACTAGCTTTTGGGCCTGAGTAGCAAGCAGTTTACTTTGGGAACGCTTTTCTTCCGGATGTGAAAATACTGCCCCCTATCCCAGAGAGGTTAAAGTAATGATGGACTGTCGTTTCTCTTTGCTTATTTGAGCTGTTCTTGCCATAATATTGACTTAGTGTTTTACCAAATAGGGCTATCCACCCCTACCTTGTCACAAAACAACTGACTGGCTCAAACGCATTAAGAAGGAAAGAAATTCCACAAATTAACATGCACACCTGCTAATTGAAATGCATTGAAATGCATTCCAGGTGACTACCCCATGAAGCTGGTTGAGAGAATGCCAAGAATGTGAAAAACTGCCTCTTAAGGATTGGCCCCTTTTGTAAATGTTCTCCTAAAATGACATACCCAAATCGAACTGCCTGTTGCTCAGGCCCTGAAGCAAGGATATGCATTTTCTTGGTACCATTTGAAAGGAAACACTTTGAGTTTGTGGAAATGTGAAAGGAATGTAGGAGAATATAGCACATTCGACCTGGATAAAGATAATACAAAGAAAAAACCAACCATTTATTTGTATTTTATTTGTCCCATCATCTTTGAAATGCAAGAGAAAGGCCATAACGTATTATTCCAACCCAGGTGCAATTTAGATAGTGACCACTAGATGGCAGCAGTGTACGTGCAAAGTATTAGTGTGATCCAATGAATCATTGCATTTCTGTTCCAAATTTTGTATCAAGACTGCCCAAATGTGCCTAATTTGTTTATTAATACATTTTCATGTTCAAAACTGTGCACTCTCCTCAAACAATAGCATGGTATGATTTCACTGTAATAGCTACTGTAAACTGGACAGTGCAGTTAGATTAACAATAATTTAAGCTTTCTGACAATATCAGATATGTCTATGTCCTGGGAAACGTTTTTGGTACTTACAACCTCATGCTAATCGCATTAGCCTACGTTACCTCAACCATCCAGCAGAGGACACATCAATCCTGAAGAAGATTTATGGCAAATGTTGGCTACTTTGAAGATTTGTTTAACAATTTTTTGGTTACTACATGATTCCATATGTGTTATTTCATAGTTTTGATGTCTTCACTATTCTTCTACAACATAGAAAATAGTTTTTTTTAAATGGAATGGAACCAGTAGGTGTGTCCAAACTTTTGCTGGTACTGTATATAGCCAGCTTCAGACAAATGTTGTCCTTCAGTAGCTCTTACAGTGCATTTGGAAAGTATTTGGATCCCTTAACTTTTTCCACATTTTGTTAGGTTACAGCCTTATTCTAAAATTGATTAAATCAATTGTAACACAATACCTTGAAATTACAAAGCAAAAACAGGTTTTCAGAAATGTTATTAAGAAACTAAAACGGAAATATTGGATTTACATAAGTAAATACCATTTACTCAGTACTTTGTTGAAGCACCTTTGCAGTGATTACAGCCTTGATTCTTCTCGGATATGATGCTACAAGCTTGGCACACCTCTATTTGGGGAGTTTCTCCCATTCTTATATAAGGTTGGATGGGGAGCGTCACTGCACAACTATTTTCAGGTCTCTCCAGAGATGTTTGATTGGGATCAAGTCCGGGCTCTGGGTCGGCCACTTAAGGACATTCAGAGACTTGTCCCGAATCCACTTTGGCGTTGCCTTCGCTGTGTGCTTTGGGTCGTTGTCCTGTTGGAAGGTGAACCTTTGACCCAGTCTGAGGTCCTGACCACTCTGGAGCAGGTTTTCTTCAAGGATCTCTCTGTACGTTGCTCTGTTCATCTTTCCCTCAATCCTGACTAGTCTCCCAGTCCTTGCCACTAAAAAAACATTCCAACAGCATGATGCTGCCACCGCCAGGCTTCACCGTAGGGATGGTGCCAGGTTTCCTCCAGACATGACACAGAGCGTTCAGGACAAAGAGTTCAATCTTGGTTTCATCAGAACAGAGAATCTTGTTTCTCATGGTCTGAGTGTCACGGTTTTCGTCGTCTGAAGAAGAGGAAGAGGAATCATCGGACCAAAGCGCAGCGTGGTAAGTGTTCATGCTTTTTATTTTAACTGAACACTATAACAAAAATAACAAAGAGAATAACCGAAGCCGAAACAGTCCTGTAAGGTGCAAAACACTAAACAGAAATTAACTACCCACAAAAACCATGTGGTAAAAAGCTACCTAAGTATGGTTCCCAATCAGAGACAATGATAGACAGCTGTCCCTGATTGAGAACCATACACAGCCAAAACAAAGAAATACAAAAACATAGAAAAAATAACATAGAATGCCCACCCAAATCACACCCTGACCAAACCAAAATAGAGACATAAATAGCTCTAAGGTCAGGGTGTGACACAGAGTCCTTTAGGTACCTTTTGGCAAGCAAGCTGTCATGTGCCTTTTACTGAGGAATGGCTTCCGTCTGGCCACTCTACCATAAAGGCCTGATTGGTGGAGTGCTGCAGAGACAGTTGTCCTTCTAGAAGGTTCTCCCATCTCCACAGAGGAACTCTGGAGCTCTGTCAGAGTGACCATAGGGTTCTTGGTCACCTCCCTGATCAAGGCCCTTCTACCACGATTTCTCAGTTTGTCCAGGAGACCAGCTCTAGGAAGAATCTCGGTGGTTCCAAACTTCAATGCTGCAGACATTTTTTGGTACCCTTCCCCAGATCTGTGCCTCGACACCATCCTGTCTCGGAGCTCTACGAGCAATTCCTTCGACCTCATGGCTTGGTTTTTTTCTCTGACGTGCACAGTCAACTGTAGGACCTTATATAGACAGGTGTGTAGCTTTCCAAATCATGTCCAATCAATTGAATTTACCACATGTGGACTTCAATCAAGTTGTCGAAACATCTCAAGGATGATCATTGGAAACAGGATGCACCTGAGCAAATTTTCAAGTCTCATTCATAACAAAGGGTCTGAATTCTTATGTAAATAAGGTTTCTGTTTTTTTCTGTATAAAAAATGGTTTTCTATTTGTCATCATAGGATGTTGTGTGTAGATTGATGAGGATTTTTTTTGGAATATAATCCATTTTAGATTAAGGCTGTAACATAACAAAATGTGGAAAAAGGGAAGGGGTCTGAATACTTTCCGAATCCACTGTATATTCAGCCTGTGGCAACCATACACCACGCTCAACGCTGTACAATATTTATCTATTTGAATCTCTTTATCAAGAAAAAGGATTGCAATTGCAAATGTCAGTGGTGGCAATCCAATTGAAAACAGTTGGCAGTCCTATGTTTAAGCAGTGATTTACCAGTTAAAACCTTAAGGAAAGATTACCCCGTTCACCCCTTCTTTAAAGCGTGCATGCAACATGCTCAGGATGTAATGACTAAATCCTCTGAAACTATTTCCTTAAGTGTTTCTGTACAGACATGCGATGGCAAATTAATTGTGGGTTTTACTGTACGGTGCAAAGCAGTTCAGGAAATGAACTTCAATTAATGCTAAGCCTTAGGTCTGTGTGATTTAGACAAGCCTTAGGTCTGTGTGATTTAGACTGTGGAGTATACTGTAAATTAAGTATAACTATAATGAACTCAATTGAATGGCTCAGCAATATATGTTGTATGTTAATTATGTGAATGACTAGACTCAAGAACTGGAATACAATGTGATCCATGATCTTACTGGATGCTAATGTGTTCATAAAAAAGACAGGTTTTCCATGTGTACATTTGATTATAGTAATCCTATCAATAAGAAGGATGTTTTAGAATGTGTGTGTGTGTGTGTGTGTGTGTGTGTGTGTGTGTGTGTGTGTGTGTGTGTGTGTGTGTGTGTGTGTGTAGGGATGTTTTTGTATCCTGGCTGCAGGAGTTTAGTGATGCTTTTCCCTCATCAATACCCAGCATGCTCTGGAGACATGGCCCTCTGTAGATGCTGACATTGCCTGTCCCCTCCCACCACACACACACACACACACACACACACACACACACACACACACACACACACACACACACACACACATACACACAACCACTCTTTTAAATAATTTCCTAGCACCTTAACCACAGCTAAGCCACTAACTGATCCATGACAGATATGAGGAGCAACTTGAGCATGCTAACAGGGTTCTATTCTTTTCATCTATTTATTTATTGTCTCTCGTTATAGAGATAATATTTTGTCTCTGTTAACAGGCCTCTAGACGCTGGTCGGGTATTAATTCAAATCGAAATACTAAATATTGATTGATACGTTATCAGTGCATAGCAGTTGGTCCTCGGGCTATTGATCCGCCCTGTGATTTATTATCATATTTAAGAAAAATCATTTTGTGTGATTATAAGAGGTAATGGACTTTTAGTGAGGGTTGTAATTCTTGTTTGTATCACATTTGTTGTGTGGGAGGCGGGAGACGATTTCTCAATCGCAGTCGGAGATCACCGATATCCTTGGAGCTGCTCTCCCTTGCGTAAGAGAAAGATCCTGGCCTCTGTCATTGGGAATAATGGGTATTGGGATTACCTCTTTAATCACAACAAAGATTAACAGATGGTATGAGAGCAGTTATTAGCAAACATCTTGCACTCATCAAATCAATAAGTTGATTTGTAATCAGGTTGTTGGTGGGTGTAGGTGGAAAGGGGAGCCGGGGACTGTTCCCAGTGAAAGATCCTGGCAATCAGAGGCTTCTGTGTAGCAATTACCTCTCAGCAAAATAGGTGCTCTTCCTCTTCAATCTGGCAGGCCTCCAAAACACAAGGCAGACAGATAGGAACATGGAACATTAACACACCGACACATACACTGCATGAGTAACCCTGTTTCTGAAACACCCTCGGATGCGATTGATACATTTCCATGTCAGTGTTCTAACTTGTCAGAATATCTCATGACATTGTGAAGTGTCCCTGTGAAATACGAGACCGGTGTCTCTACGTTCTTAGAAAACAAAATGGCAAACGCTGCACGCTTCCGTGAGGAATTAACGTTACTATAGATTCGAAAGACGAGGATTCCACAGCCAAGTGTAAGGAGAGAGAGAGAGAGAGAGAAAGAGAGAGAGAGAGACAGAGAGAGAGAGACAGAGAGATAGCAGACTGGGGACCTGGCAAACCCAGACATGAATTCAACAAGTCAAGGACTACTTACACAAAGCTGTTTCCAGCTGTAGCCTCAGTGACCTGGGCTTTAGCGCCATCATTTTAATAAGCCTTTTGATTCATATACACCACGTTGTTCTAATTGATGCTGTCTCTTTATCATGGTAATGCTCTACTCTGCCTTTTCACATGCAGAACCCACAGTGCTGTCTGCGGCTCTTTTTAGTTGTTGTTTTTTGTTATTGCATGCTGCCCATATGAATGTCAGACACACAACTGTCCATATTAGAGGGGGCGCTTTTTTGAAAAGAGACAGTTTTGTTCTCTCTGTGAGATTTCTGAATCCAGCTCGGTTTCTTTTTTTGTATTATATTATATTATACTCGATAATTATGCTGTCTCATGCTTGTACTGACTACAACTATTTCATTTTTCTCGGTTGGATCTGACTCTGGGAGAGGTAGATGCAAATCAGTAAAAAGGAGAAATTGAAGAAACAAATTCTGTTAAACTTGGGGCGGCAGGTAGCCTAGTGGTTAGAGTGTTGAGCCAAAAACCAAAATGTCGCTGGATCAAATTCCTGAGCTGACAAGGTAAAAAATATGTTGTTCTACCCCTGAACAAGGCAGTTAACCCACTGTTCCCTGGTAGGCTGTCAATGTAAATAAGAATTAGTTCTTAACTGACATGCCTAGTTAAATAAAGGTTACATTAAAAAACATTTTTTTTAAATGAACTACCAATTTTCTCCATCTAAGATCATTGCAGTGTTCAATGATTTATGTGGATTAGTCCCATGGCCTTTAGCATTTAACTTTGGTGAGCAACACCCTTTTCTCTCTCTATTCAGTGGCTTCCAGACAACTTCCAGACAACACATTTGTTCACATTGAGGAGTATCAGCTTAAGTGACTTTTTGCTTCTGCTTTTAGGGCACCCAAGGGCTGCCGAGGTTTCGAGCATTTCAATAGACCCTACTTGTTCGCATTGAAACCCACCTCCGTGGTAGAGACCAAGGGAGTTCAATTAAACATGGCTGATGCAGGATAAGGTAATGTGGATTGAAAGGAAACAGTCATTGGAGGAGAGCTCGCAGAAACACACATTTTCCACCTTATCGGATTGGTGCATTCATTACAACAAGAACTAACTACTCATGCGTGAAGAAACTATGTGGGCAATCGCTCTCCTTCATTCTCTCTTTCGCACTCTTTCTCAGACACCACGAGTGCATGCACGCACGCATGCACGCACGCACGCACGCACGCACGCAAGCGTGTGCACACATACACGTTGTTAGCCCATACCCTCTACAAACAATGCCTTAATGTTGTGATATTCATTTCTAATAAAACACACGGTTAGTTAAGTCACCTGAGCACTATCCGTCCCTCCCGACACTGTCAGATATGCACTTACCAAGGCCAAGGGTGCCAAAACAATGACAGTCCGGGGTAACTGATGCTGTTTAAAAATTCAAAGGCCTCTATTGAACAGACAATGTGGCACACATACCACTGGTCTAGAGACCTCAGATCCCCCAATGGTCTGCCTCCTGTCCAACACAGACAGTCTCTGTCTCACGATCTTCGACCACTTTAAGTGCATGTCTTATGCTAACATGCCTCTCTCGCTCTAGACGCCTCCGATTTAAATTGGGTACGTTTAGCATCACATACTGTATGTGAACTTTACGTTACAATTATGAACAGGGAATTGTCACTATTACTGCACCTGTGCATAGCCCACCTATAATTTAGCCCAAACAACTACCTCTTTCCCAACTGTATTTAATTTTAATGAATTTATTTATTTTGCTCCTTTGCACCCCATTATTTTTATTTCTACTTTGCACATTCTTCCATTGCAAAACTACCATTCCAGTGTTTTACTTGCTATATTGTATTTACTTTGCCACCATGGCCTTTTTTGCCTTTACCTCCCTTCTCACCTCATTTGCTCACATTGTATATAGACTTGTTTATACTGTATTATTGACTGTATGTTTGTTTTACTCCATGTGTAACTCTGTGTCGTTGTATCTGTCGAACTGCTTTGCTTTATCTTGGCCAGGTCGCAATTGTGAATGAGAACTTGTTCTCAACTTGCCTACCTGGTTAAATAAAGGTAAAATTTTAAAAAAATTAAAAACTATGCGGAATGTTGGTGTATAAAGCATCAACTGTCATTTTCCGCAAGGCCCTCTTCACTAGTTCACATCTCTTAATATCGATTAAACAAAACAAACGTAAAATTATTTACAATGTCCGTGCCATTTTTTTCTGAAACACACTTACATATTATAGACTGAAATGCGCAAAACTATTTTAGATGCATGTGCACGCACAAAAGCACGCACAGAAAGAGACACACACAGACGAAGATGCAGGGAGACACACATAAGCACACGCGCGCACCGGGTGTCACTTGTCGAGTGGTTAATATCTTTCCAAGGTCAGGCCTGGCAAGGAATTCCAATGCGATTAAGTGTCATCATTGAGGCTTTAGCCCTTTTCTGCTCATTGTTCTTGGAAATGGCATTAGAGTCACAGCTGACCAGACCAAGGCCTCAAAGTAATTGCTGTACAATCTCTCCTCCACACCGGCTACGTTCCCTCAACGCTGGATATATCTAACGGCCACCTCTACCACACACATATACTCCATACACACGTACGCACGCACACACGCACAGATGTGTACACACACATGCAAGCACCCACTTGCACGCACGCACGCACACACACACACACACACACACACACACAAAAACTCATGATAATGCATTATGAGAATCGCTGAAAAATAGTTATTAAATTCAGTTATGCACTAGTGTCTTTTCCCTAACTGGTTAAGTTAAGGCCTAAGGTTTGGGATAGGGTTGAAACAGAAACGACTTGACTGTTAAGTTTAAGCATGACTTCTGAATGGTTAACGGAAGGCAGGAAAAGGTCTCCACAAAAACAAAAAAAACACAACACTACATAATAATGCTAATTTAGGCTTCATTAAATAGGTCTCAACAACATTTTTGTCTTTGACTACATTTTAGGTGTACTTTCTGCTTTTTGGTGAAGATTTTCTAGCCATAGAATGCAAGGATTACATCGTTTGAGGGCAAAAAATAAAAGAATAATGGCTTACTGCAAGGAGCACAAGCTACAGACAAGGCTTTTATGAGTCATTTTATGGATAAGAAATGATACTGATATGATGTGAGAAGACACTTGTATATCTGGGAAATAAACATGTACGTCAATAATAATGACTCATCTGCAAATAATGAGATATGATCAAGCTAGTTAGATAGCTGATAGCCAGACAGTGTATTTTAACACAACAGATGTACACTGAACTAAAATATAAACGCAATATGTAAAGTGTTGGTCGCATGTTTCATGAGTTGAAATAAATGGTCCCAGAAATGTTCCATATGCACAAAAAGCTTTGTTTCTCTCAAATTTCGTGCACAGATTTCTTTACATCCCTGTTTTTGAGCATTTCTCCTTTGCCAAGGTAATCCATCCACCTCCCTATGACGGTTTTTGACAGTTTGTGCAATAATTATTCTGTTGTGCAAACCCACAGTTTCATCAGCTGCCTGGGTGGCTGGTCTCAGAAGATCCTGCAGGTGAAAAAAACTGGATGTGGAGGTCCTGGGCTGACGTGATTACACGTGGTCTGCGGTTGTGAGGCCATTTGGACGTACTGCCAAATTCTCTGAAACAATGATGATTACGTAAGAGAAATGAACATTCAATGACCTGGCAACAGCTCTGGTTGACATTCCTGCAGTCAGCATGACAATTCCGTGCTCCCTCAAAACTTGAGACATCTGTGGCATTGTGTTGTGTGACAAAACTGCACATTTTAGAATGGCCTTTTATTGTCCCCACCACAAGGTGCACCTGTGTAGTGATCATGCTGTTTAATCAGCTTCTTGATAAGCTTTCCTGTCAACTCATCGTCCTCATCAGGGTCTTGACCTGACTGCAGATCGGCATTGTAACCGACTTCAGTTGGCAAATGCTCACCTTCGATGATCACTTGCACATTGGAGAAATGTGCTCTTCACAGATGAATTCCAGTTTCAAATTGACCGGACAAATGGCAGACAGTGTGTATAATGTCGTGTGGGTGAGCGGTTGCTGATGTCAACGTTGTGAACAGAGTTCCCATGGTGGCGGTGGGGTTATGGTATGGGCAGGCATAAGCTACGGACAATGAACACAATTGCATTTTATCGATAGCAATTTGAATTCATGGAGATACCGCGACGAGATCCTGAGGTCCATTGTCGTGCCATTCATCCACCGCCATCACCTCATGTTTCTGCATGATAATGCACGGCCCCATATCGCAATGATCTGTACACAATTCCTGGAAGCTGAAAATATCCCAGTTCTTCCTTGCCCTGCATTGCCACCAGACATGTCATCCATAGAGCATGTTTGGGATGCTCTGGATCGACGTGTACGACAGCGTGTTCCAGTTCCCGCAAATATCCAGCAACTTCGCACAGCCATTGAAGAGGAGTGGGACAACATTACACAAGCCACAATCAACAACCTGATCAACTCTATGTGAAGGAGGTGTGTCGTGCTGCATGAGGCAAATGGTGCTCACACCACATACTGACAGTTTTTTTAATCCACTGCCCTACCTTTCTTTTTAGGTATCTGTGACTAACAGATGCATATCTGTATTAACAGTCATGTGAAATCCATAGATTCGGGCCTACTGAATTTATTTAAATTGACTGATTTACATATTTGAACTGTAACTCAATAAAATCCTTGAAATTGTTGCATGTTGTCTTCAGATTTTGTTCAGTGTACAATGAATGTTAGCTAGCTAGCTAGAAATATTGTTTCCCACTAAGTAAACCATCTAGCCATTGGTGCTGCAGCCAGCAAGCTAACTAGCTAACCAAAATATGGCTAACTACCACATGGAAATAATTCAGCAAATTTGACCATATATAGCTAGCTAGTCCCTTTCTGACAGGTTCTGTGTACTGTGGACCCAACATTAGCTATCCCAACTGTGGCTTAGCTAGTCAAGAACATCCATGATCTTGATCTTCCCTGGTGAATTTGCATAAACCCGACCGACAAGAATGTCACAGTGCAGCACTAGTGAAAATTGAAAACTATTTTGATATCCTGGCACCGGATTAATTCCTGACTGGAATAGCTGGTCCAATGTGAAATAGAGTTCCAATTTTGTTTATCAACAGTACAATATCCAACAGGTGAGCAGATTGTGCACTAAAATCCGATAACTTTGAACCATCATTTTCAAGCATTCCTGTCACGCCCTGAACTTAGAGAGCCTTTTTATGTCTCTATTTTGGTTTGGTCAGGGTGTGATTTGGGTGGGCATTCTATGTTCTATTTTCTATGTTTTTGTATTTCTTTGTTTTGGCCAGGTATGGTTTTCAATCAGGGACAGCTGTCTATCGTTGTCTCTGATTGGGAATCATACTTAGGAAGCCTTCTTTCCCTGTTGTTTTGTGGATAGTTGACTTTGTTACAGGCATTATAGCCGAAGTTAAGCTTCACGGTCGTGGCCTTGTTTTATTGGCTACATTTCTATAAATAAAATGAATATGTACGCTCGTTATGAGCTGCACTTTGGTCCACTTATTCCTTCCAGGAAGACGGCCGTGACAATTCCAAAAGAGCATGTTGACAGGTAGCCGTCCCTCTTTGTGTGTTATATCAAGGATACAACATCTACCTTGACAATTATATTACTGCAGATCATTTTTATGATGTATCTAGATGTTGTATGTAGAAAGGTTTGGAAAAACAGGGAAACCTTTGCCTGTGACCTGTAAGTTAAGTGCTTTGGTTTGGAATAGGTTTTACAACAAGAAAACTAAACATGAGTGCCTAGCAATGTATACTCGTGGCTTGCTAGAGTGTTTTTATATATGTTTTGCCCCTAATGGCCATTATTCACGTAATCTCCCGATGGGGACCTGGATGAACGTGTGTGTGTGTGTGTGTGTGTGTGTGTGCGCGTGTGTCCATGAGCACACATGCACACACACACACACACACGTGCACACGTGTTGATACAGTTATCTCTTCACATCACGAGCACAGATAGCTGCCCCAACACACGCTCTCACATACACAAACTGCTTTATCTTCAAAGAGATGCTCCTGATGTCATACCTGCGAAACTCACAGCATTATTTCATATTCAGTCACTCGTCACTGAAATCTTTTTTTCTGTAGCAATGCCAGAATTTGACATGTACAACTTAGCAATAAAAATAACTACATTATGAAAGAATAAGAACACATCTATGACACTCTGAATGTGGTGAAAATATACAGGATATAGGGCCTAAGTGATCCAGACTACAGTAGCAGGGAGCAGTGTTCACTAGGATGGCAAAACGTTCTGGAGTGTGAAAGGTTAAAGTATGGTACAGGCTCTGTATTGGTTCATCCAAGATGATTTTGAGTGTAAAGATAGGTCTAAGAGATTCTAGTAGGGCCCATCATTCTACTCCCAGGAGGATTAATTCAAGTTTAGCACTGACTAAGCGAACTTTGACGACTCCCATTTCTCAGTCAAGAGTATAGTCCGAGTCAGGATTGGGGTCAATTCCATTTCAGGTCAATTCAGAAAGTACGCCAAATTCAAATTCTAAATGTTCCTCGTTGAAAAGCATTGAAGAGAATTGGAATTTCTGTGTACTTCCGAATTGACTGGAACTGAAATGGAATAGATACCAACCCTGGTCCGATTATAATCTGCCATAGCCCTGACCCCTGGGACAAGGATCAGAATCACACTATGATGAAACTGACACATTGCGTTACGTGACATTACATGCCACAGGAAGAACAACGGCAAGAGTCCAGTATAACCTTTTCACCCCCCCCAAAAAAAACGATATTTTGCCAACTCATTCATACTGTATCTGTCTTCAGGGGCGATCATCTCTTGTTTCTCCACACGTGCCACAATATTGTCTGACACTGACAGATCCACCAAATATGTTTTGTTTGTGTGCTGAGCTGGTAACACAGGGGTCCTGTCAATGCGTCCAGTTGCATTTGGTACACTGCCTATCACGACCAATTTGACACGTTGTTCTATCTTGAAAACGATGAACATTTCACTGCGTCTCCCGTGCCAACTCAATGTCCAATTACACCCAAGCTACAAATTTAATTACAGTAGCAGATTAAATTGGTCAACTCAATTCATTTTAATAAGGCTTGATTGGGCTAGTCAGATCAAATTTTACTCATCTCCGGTACAAGACCTTTGTTTCCTTTTTAGTTAATCTTGCCTAATTTGAAACAGTGTAAACATAAACTCAACGTGCAATTTTGTGTCAAATCACTTAATATTGATTATGCTATGACATCTGATAGGTAAATCAGACAGTATTGTTAGTATAAATATACAGCCAAATACCTAGCAAGCTAGCACACAGTGTTGCTAACTAGCAAGCTAGCTAGTTAGCCAGCACACAGTGTCACACCAGCTTCCCGCCTGCTGTGCTAGAGTGAGGCGGGGGCAACCGGTACACAATGTCCTTCACCCCCGTTTGTCGGGCACACTAAAAAGTGTCACACAGGCATGCAGATGTGTTGCTCGTGGGGGTTCATGCAGGAACCAATGGGATGCTCGGGGACACAGGAACGCTCCAAATTGCGTGCTGCAGTTGCACACTATTGCAAGGATCTGGCAACAGGTGTGTGTGTGTGTGTGTGTGTGTGTGTGTGTGTGTGTGTGTGTGTGTGTGTGTGTGTGTGTGTGTGTGTGTGTGTGTGTGTGTGTGTGTGTGTAATATATACAGTACCAGTCAAAAGTTGACACACATACTCATTCCAGGGTTTTTTCTTTATTTTTACTAATATAGAATAATACTGAAGACTTCAAAACTATGAAATAACACATAAGGAATCATATAGTAACCAAAAAAGTGTTAAACTAAATATTTTAGATTCTTCAAATTAGCCACCCTTTGCCTTTGACAGCTTTGCACACTCTTGGCATTCTCTCAACCAACTTGTTGAGGTAGTCACCCGGAATGCATTTCAATTAACAGGTGTGCCTTGTTAAAAGAAAATGTGTGGAATTTCTTTCCTTCGAATGCGTTTGAGCCAATCAGTTGTGTTGTGACAAAGTAGGGGTGGGATACAGAAGATAGACCTATATGGTAACAGCTCAAATAAGCAAAGAGAAATGACAGTTCATAATTACTTTAAGACATGAAGGTCAGTCAATCTGGAAAGACCCAGAGTTACCTCTGCTGCAGAGGACAAGTTCATTTGACTTACCAGCCTCAGAAATTGCAGCCCAAATAAATGCTTCACAGAGTTCAAGTAACAGACATCTCAACATCAACTGTTTAGAGGAGACTGCGTGAATCAGGCCTTCAGGGTCAAATTTCTGCAAAGAAACCACAACTAAAGTACTCCAATAAGAAGAAGAGACTTGCTTGGGCCAAGAAACACAAGCAATGGACATTAGAACGGTGGAAATTTGTCCTTTGGTCTGGAGTCCAAATTGGAGATTTTTGGTTCCAACCGTCATGTCTTTGTGAGATGCGGTGTGGGTGAACTGATGATCTCTGCATGTGTATTTCCCACCGTAAAGCATGGAGGAGGTGGTGTTATGGTGTGGGGGTGCTTTGCTGGCTACACTGTCTGTGATTTATTTAGAATTCAAGGCACACATAACCAGAATGGCTACCACAGCATTCTCCAGCGATATACCGTCCCATCTGGTTTGGGCTTAGTGGGACTATCATTTGTTTTTCAACAGGACATTGACCTATCACACCTCCAGGCTGTGTAAGGGCTATTTTACCAAGGAGAGTGATGAAGTGCTGCATCAGATGACCTGGTCTCCACAATCACCCGACCTCAATCAAATTGAGATGGTTTGGGATGAGTTGGACCACAGGGTGAAGGAAAAGCAGCCAACAAGTGCTCAGCATATGTGGGAACTCCTTCAAGACGCTAGAAGAAGCTGGTTGAGAGAATGCCAAGAGTGTGCAAAGCTGTCATCAAGGCAAAGGGTGGCTACTTTGAAGAATATAAAATATATTTTGATTTGTTCAAGACTTTTTTGCTTACTTCATAGTTTTGATGTCTTCACCATTATTCTACAATGTAGAAAATAGTTTAAAAAATAATAAAGAAAACCCTTGAATAAGTAGGTGTTCTAAAACCTTTGACGGTTAGTGTATATATGTGTGGGTCGGTGTCCGTGTACGCTTGCATGCACAGCCAGGTCACCCTTGTTACAAGTAAGTATTTGACTTCCATCCATTTCGGGAGGGGATGTGGAAAGTGGTCCCTAGGGGCAACAGTGAGCACTGTTACCATCAAGTAAATTTTGGTTTTGCTAGGGCTTTGTGGATGGGGTTGGTGGGTGAGTGTAAGCATCTGCCTCTGATTAGGACCTAGTTTTAAATATTTTAGTTTTAAGCCCTATCCCAAACCTTGACCCTTACCTTCACCATTCGGAGTTAAATGCCGAACCTTAAGAATTTAATTCCTGAACTTAACCTTAAACACTTCGAAATTTGACTTTTGAGAAACATGGGGATGGATGTCTAATGCTGTGCCTGTGAGAGCTGGGGTTGTGGTGTGGTGTCCTGAAATTGAAACAATAACCATAGATTTAAATATATCAAGCAAATAGATTCCGAGTTCCATGACATAAACTGGTGTGTGTCTGTTATATAATACATCTGCTCTGAGATGTGACCCACTGTTGGTTTAGTCCTGACTTTGGGCTATGACAAACCAATACAAAATAATTTGATAAAATAGACCACTGGGGTAATCTATGTACTGGATTTCGTAGTATATTTAATCAACAAAGCCCAGCAAGACAATATACTTCAGAGCAGTGGCCTATGATGAAATGTTTAGCCCCAGACAAAACTATGCGCATTGGTGAGGGAGGTGGCTTGTAAAACGCATCCTATCGGATTAGAAATCACAATAGCACAAGTCGCAGCAACGGGAACTCTCTCTGTGTTTTAGCAAATTTGAGACATGAATAACGAAACATTGACTACTGCGGATATTCCCCTCAAAATACTGTGATGAATGATGATGTATTACCTCCAACAGATAAATGACCACCCCACACATACACGTTTCTGTTATAACACAGCTACATAGGATAAATGACGAAGATTACTTTAATTTGCTTATTCGTCCCTATGCATGCAATAGGCTACATCCCCTTTACAACGACTAGGACTGTAAAAGCAACACTTTACCTTCAAGTCCCATTGTAACAGTCTCGCGGCCCCCTGTGTATCCTTTGAAGTAGATACTGTAGGCTATCTGTTCATCGCAGGGTGTTTGGAAAGAGTATGGAATACAAGTCAGCCGGTACATGTTATGTTAACAATACAGTACTAGCAGTAGAAGTGCCCTGTTCTTACCTTACGACACAAATCCAGAGGGAAAGGACTAAAACGGTTGTTTGGGTGATTACATGTTTCTTGTTTGCCTCATTCCCCCCCTCCCTTTACCAGCGCACTCTCCCTCAAGGAGCGGATACAGACAGAGTGCACGGTTAATAGCATAGATGCAACAAACATTTTATTGTAAGCCTAATACAGTCATCATTAGGCTAACAGTGTTAAAAGGCAGAATAGTTGTATTTCCGTATCAGGTTCACAAAATAGTTATACGTATATTTTATGCATGTGTTTGGTAGGCTATTCGAGTTATTGATAATCTGCATATGTTTTTAATCCAATGCCAACAAAACTACTAATTTACAAATCCTAATTTTCCATTAAAATAAATATCCAACTCAAACTCCAAAGAAAACGCCATAACTGTCCACAACTGCATCATAAGAATGGTGACAGGAATGGCGTTTTGGGTGAAGGAGTGGGCGGGAGGAACAGGGTATGAAGACTATTTTAACGTGATGAATGAGTGGCTCCCATAGTGCCAGTTTCGCGCAGGTGAACGTTACGGTAGGTTTGAACTAGAACAGTGTTATCATCTTTAGGAGCGGCATGTAGCCTACTGGTTAGAGAGTTGGGCCAGTAACCAAAAGGTTGCTGAATCGAATCCCCGAGCTGACAAGGTAAAAATCTGTCCTTCTGCCCCTGAACAAGGCAGTTAACCCACTGTTCCTCGGTAGGCCGTTATTGTAAAAATGATTTTGTTCTTATTCGGCTTGCCTAGTTAAATAAAGTTTTTTTTTTTAATCTTCGGAGATTGACGTTTATGGAGACGCGTGCGCCCACAGGCTACATCAAAAAGAGCACGTCAAATTAATTAACAATTTCAACATAAGCCTCTCCAGTCGACAATACTACTGATCCAATTGTGTCTTCCTTTCACACAAGGTGTGTGTGTACAGGATTAAATGGCATTTTGTATCTTTTCTTTTCCTTTCATCATCAGCGAAGTAAAGATTAGAGAGGAGATTGTGAGAGCTCCCTTTAGAAGGCACAGGGGATCTTCATTTCTCTGCCTTTGTGATGATATTGATGATGATGATGGCCAAGTGGACAGTTTGATTTTTGTGTGGCGAGCTAGTTATAAAGAATCAATATTATATCAAGGGGTAACTTTCGTGATAAAGGACTTTAGCCACTCTAGCTATTCATCATAAGTCTGTAGCAAGCAGATAGGT
The DNA here is from genome assembly GCF_018296145.1 of Oncorhynchus tshawytscha. Lineage (NCBI taxonomy): Eukaryota > Metazoa > Chordata > Actinopteri > Salmoniformes > Salmonidae > Oncorhynchus > Oncorhynchus tshawytscha. The sequence continues at coordinate 26,883,011 of NC_056431.1, forward strand.
CAAAAGAAATTATATTGCTCTAAAGAGTCTGTCTTCTTATCTCTCTATACCAGGGGAATGGAGGACACGCCGATCGATACAGTAGCTGCGGTATACTCCTTGCAATTATCAATAGCTGATTTTGTCTTCCCTGGGCTGCATCTATTAATACCAGATAATAACATCCTTCTGGACATAACTTCTAGGGGGATGATGGAATTTTTAAAAAGTTTGCTCATTGGATGACCTTGTTGTCAATGAAAATGTGTCTCACCACATGTTAGACACAGAGGAAAAGACCCAGCCTAATGCAATGAAAAATACTCAGCTGTAGGCCTCTCTTGATAGCAAACACAGAGGATCCTCTAACAAGGTGCACTATAGGAAATAAAACAACATAAACTAAGAATGTAATTTATAATCGTATTTCTTAGGTTAACTGACATATGTTAAGGTATTAACCTACATTATCAGATAATGTACATTTGGTTGATAAGCTGCTGTTTGATTTGGGGACAATAGGAAAAGTGCACTTTTATTTATGTAATTTTTTTGAAAGATTACATTTCATTTTTTGGGTGGGGTGGGATATATTTAAAGGGCTATACAGAATTTCACAATAAGGACATATTCAAGTGTTAGAATAGTATCCATACACGGACGGGGAAACGCTCATTCCTGTTCGTTTCTGCATCAGGGAAGAGAAACAAATTGATAGTCTACTATGATATGAAAAATAACTAAATTAATTATTACTTACCGTTTTCTATGTGGTTAACACAATCTGACTTTAAAAAAAAAAAAAAAAAATGCTTGACGTAAACCATGCAGGGATTGACAAAATATGGCAACACAGGTGTTTGTCACTCATACAGTCCAACCCCGAATGAACCCCTCCCAATCGTCCCAAGTCCCACCCTTGCAAACTAGGCTACTAGGCTACAATGTAAATCACCATTTGCAAGAAAATGTAGCCAGGGCATGTTTATTTAACACAGGAGAACACCGAGGAAGAGAAAAAACACACATTCATATTATTTCACAGATGAAAATACATTATGGGTTGTTTGTTATAGCCTATCTTGAACTGAAACTGAGCTAAAACACGTTGCACACTAAAAATGTAATTGTTGACTGCTGCAAATAAACGCTCTTTGTGGATAATAACGCTCTTTTTAAAATTAATATTGCATCGAAAGGGGGTGAAGTAGGCCTCCAGCACAGCATCACCAAAGTCAAATGTACAATGAAATACAAATGAACTCTTTGTGTCAACACTTTTGTTTCCAATCTTTTCTTCCACATTATGTACAAAATTTTAAATTAGGGCTATATGATAAAATATAGAGCACATCGTTCGCAATAAATTAATGTTGGAAGCTATAGGGAAACGTAATCTAATTAGATATACATAAAGTCACAGACCCATTTTTGGATACATTTATTTACTACACTTTAGACAAACTGATTATTCCGATGGTTGATATTTGGAAATATATGTCTATATGGTATCAAATACGCTTCGTCGTGGAATCCAGAGCCTAGTGTGAAGCTTATGACTTAAACAGTAACGGTGTGGTACATCCTAGCGGTCGCTCAACGCAATGGGCTGAACCTAGCCCAAGGTTTAACTCTCTCACACACAACACAGTCCCCACACACCGAGCTAAAGGCGAGGGCAACAACGGCTACATCAAACCTCCCAAGCAGTGCTCCTGTTACAAACCCTCAAGTGAAGTCGAAGACGACTTTCATGTTCGACATATGAGAACGTAGATCGATCCGGAAAAAATTCTAAAGCTCCTTTGAAAGGACCGGGGTCTTTGGCGAGCAACTGACGGAAGAGAGAGGACTTTGGAGAGCAGCTCGAGACAAACGCGCAGCCGGGAGCAAAGCACCACGAGGGGGAAGAGCACATCTAGCCACCCAGCGCCAGTTGGGGTGTATTTTTGTATTTTTTTTATAAACGCTCATTATACAAACGATTAGGTGCGTATAGAGACAAGGAACTATTTCATACTTCATAACTGCGACAAGGCGCGCCGATTCTGAGAAGACGCAAAACAAACTTTGAGTGGCAATTCGAACGAGTATGTTCCTTGCTTGTCCGCTGGCAATCAAACCGAACTTTTATAATTCCCCTTTACAACGGAATTGCATCATCAAGGCGCACTGGGAACAACTCACAACCATCCTCAAAAACTTTATTCGTCCCCTCCGCTTCTAGCGGGTGTCGGCGACTGATGTCCAACGGCAAGGAGGTTATTTGAATGAGGATGCTGTCAATTATATGAAGATTTTAAAAAAAAAAGACTGAACCACTTCAGGGACATTAAAAACACTTTCAGATGCACACAGCCACATTCACAGGAAGTACTCAGTCGTGGGACAAAAGTTATCTAGTCTAAATAAGATGGAAGAAAAGATGGATGGAAAGTATGAGCATTGAGACAAACTGTTCGAATTCCGTCATCTAAATTATCAGAAGTTCACAACCCAAGTGGAAAATACTACTTAAAAGCATGGCTGAAGTATTGGATACACGCAAGAAAAGAATTGCATCAATGAATCTCCAGCACCAGTGAAAGAAAGCTCCACAGAAAAGGAGAAAAGCTGACCTTCCGCGACGTAGACCCCCGTGAATGCTGGGCGTAACAAGCGAGATTTTGTGTGTTGTTGGAGGAGGTGGATAGCGAGAGAAGAGAGACAGATAGTCTGAGAGTGAAGCAGCTAATTGCTTAGTCTGTCCCTCATTACCATATCCAGTGTGTGTCCGCTGGACTTCAGCCAATCCCTCTCACACAGTACCATTAATCGTAATGCATTATTCACTATCATAATTATATACCGACATGCGCAATCCACGCAACAGCAACACTAGCTAATTCCCGTAATTTTTGCAACCAGACTATTTGTGATTTTTTTTTTTCATTCGGTCGCTGCTGATGTATCTGCAAAAAGCAGAAACATCTCGCAGCGTATCAGCAGCATGTCCCGTCGCAAGCAAGCGAAGCCACAGCACCTCAAGTCGGACGAGGATTCCACAATAGCCGGGGTGGTATCCGAAAATGGTAAGTTATGCTTCTATCTGCGGTTGGGACAATCTTTTTAAACGCATGTCCAAGTCTACAAAACCTATTGTTTTCTCCGAATGCAAGCTTTTCCGGGACATCATTTGTGTTGGAAAGGCTATGTATTTATGTAGAAGTGACTTTAAAATATCGGTCATATGACTTAAAATAGAATGTGTATCTATATGTCGCGGTCCCTGCGAAACTTTGCTTATGGTTTTACGCATAGATCTCCTTGTCGCTTCCACCGGTTTCATCATGTTGTGAAACCCAACGCAACCTCCAAATGAGATGGGAACTCTTTATTTACTTACTCCAATAACTAGCCTACCTGTTTTATTACAAGAAAGTCATTTGGTGACATTTCAAGCTTTATTCAGAGCACGTTTTAAGGTACTATCAAAAACACTTTTGAAGTCACTTTTAATAGCCTACCGTTGTTGGTTGTGCTTTTAGGTAACAAAGCAACATAACACAAGCAAATGCAATGGCCTCAAGTCGGTATTTAACAGTTTTAATTCGATAACTCCCACAACAATTTCATACCTGTCTAAGTTTTTACATGCAAATAGATCTCCTACTGCGTTATACGAGTGCAAGTGAGCTCTCTGTTTCAGAGTATGGTTCATAAGAAACTCCGATAGTTTTCGTATCAAGAAACTAAACAGTTTGAAACTATTTTAATATGAGTTCAAATTTTATATTAATCAAACATGTTTTTTCTTTAAACGCAACCTCATCAGTTGGTGTGGCTCTCTCTCTCTATCTCTCACACACACACACACACACACACACACACACACACACACACACACAGCACAGCACAGCACACAGCACACAGCACGCAAGATGTAAACATTTGAAATACCGAGCAATGTAATTATGTTGAACATACCACGCTCTACATCATATTTATGCCTTCGGACTTTGAGAAAGTATTTACATCAATACATTGCATAACATTTTCTTCCTAAAAGAGGACAATACATAGTCGTTTTGATTTATTTATCTCGGCATACGGTAGGTTATTTTCCAGTGTCGATGCCTATCCTGGCATTCAAAGGAGCGGATTGCATATTCTGCGACAGATTAAGTGCAGAGCATGTTTTGTCATGGAAATGTTTTTGTTTACTCCCTCACATACATGTATCACACTTGGTTTGTTTTCGTGTAGTTCCCTATGTCTACACGGTCAGTTGACAGGGTTAGCCGTGTGAAAGGGGTCACTCTTTTCTAAAAAATATGTGCTGCATGCGCCTGAAGAGTGTAAAACCTTTTAATTAGAAAACTAAAGTGAAATCTTCACCCAAAGCACACGACACGAAAATGCATCTCAGTTTGGTTTTATAGCCTATCCGGACGTTTTTTTTAAATAAAGATTTAAAAAATTCCTCCATATATTAATGTTGAAAAACCTTTTTTTATCGAATACAAATCTTCGATGGCGTTTTACATCAGGTCCCGGTGATTTGTCTATAATGTAGTTTAATGCACATGTAAACTCATACATGGGTAATTATGCACGATTTATTATTGAGTAAAGATTCGTTCAATATTTTAATTACATTGTTTGTTTGTTATTTATTTTATATTTCAGGAATCGTGATCAAACTACATAATTATTTGTAAAAACAATTTAAGTATCTGCAGCTTGCAAAAGTTCCTATATACCTTAAAAATAATATAAATATATTTAAGTTTAGTGCGATATTTTATCATTTAAAACCTTCACAATACCTCTTTGTTTTTCCTCTCCAAAATGTATATTGCAATCCTAAGGATTTTTCAAGTCATTTTAACAGCATTCTGAAATTACCAACACGTTATTTTCCTTCTTTAGATCGAGAAAGAGTGTCATGTGTTAGTCAGCATTTCTTATTGACTATCCATACAGCTTACGTGGTATTCTCGACAAAACAACTGTCATTATCTTGAACCATCGCTGACCAGCACACACTGCACATCCTTTGTACTGATCCTGTAAAAAAAAAATAAAAGTGTGATGTCATCCCTAGGGACAAATAACAGTCTTATTTCCTTGTGAACATTTTAGGGTGACCGAGTCACAATGCTGAGCATGGGTTGTGATTCATTTATTTACGCGTTGTCTTATCATACCAGACGTAACACATGAATAGGGCAGTCAGTGTCCCCCCAAAAATGTCATGTAACTAGCTAAGCTGATTGGACAATACATCACACTTGCCTTGCTTGTAGGTTGATTATAGCCATGAATTGCAAGAGTAAAGCCTGGGTTAAAGTATCATCTGTATAACAGGCTAGAAATACATTCTCTTGTATATATCAAGAACCATGGATAGTGAAATGGCATATATCTATTAGTTACAGGCATATATGCTGAAAACAGCGTGGTTATGATTGTCATATGCCATCTATTGTGTTTTAGAGGGTAATAATGACCTTATAAAGGAAAGCATTCATTTAAAGATGATCCTCGTTAACTATAAGGGCGTTTTACGTGAGTAGGAGGAGGAAGGAGATCCATATTTTCCCAATGAATTCAATAATATGAGAAAAGAAGTGCTCTATGTGACGCATTCTTAAGAGCCTACTGTCATGGGCCTGTTCAAGAAAAAGTCACATCTCCTTCTCTCATATCAAAATATCAAACAGCTGTGTCAATGAGAAAGCCCTCTTCAGTTCTGTTGGTTTGGATATTTTCATCTTAAGGCAAATAGATCTGAGTGGAATGCCTCTCTCCTTCTGTCTTCTACGTCTTGACTTATGAAAAGAGATGAAGATGAACGTAGTCGGTGGATCACGCTGCTACCAGCTCTCAGAGTCTCACGTCAGAGTTAGACGTTCTTTCAAACATCTAATTTCAATACTGACTTGTGTCACGGGTGACCTGTCTGCACACACGGCTACACTCACTCATAGACATGTGTATGCAGACACACACACACACACACACACACACACACACACACACACACACACACACACACACACACACACACACACACGCCATACTAGATGGCTGTGTGAGAACTACCAACGCCATACTGCTTAGCATTTTAATAAGTTGATGTCGATTGCTACGGAGGATCCTTTCAGATGTTGAAAGAATGCACTGACTTGTTTGTTGTCAGAACAGACTGTGCTTCACTGAGAGAAGCCTTCACACGCCTTGGACAAAAGACAGTGATAGACCATTCGATAAGATACCCTACAATGCCGTATTTCCACCGATACGACCTGAAGTAACCATACCACTTTATGTCAGACAAAACGTATGATGTAACTGTGATCCGTTTACGTACTGCCGTAGTACAGCTACTGACAACACTATTGATTACTCTGCCTGAAGTCAAAATGGCGTATGTTGTACGAAGGAATTCAGAGGGTCCAATTCTCTTTCAGTACACTGTTAGGACTTATTATCCATTCTGTTAGTCGCCGACCTGGCTGATTGTGTGTAACCTCCCAGTCACGACACAGCAAGGGAACAGAGGCCTACAGAAACGAGTTGCTATACCTATACCATAGTAGACGTTTTTCTAAATGTTATTGGATGAATTCAGACTTCTATTTTCATATCATATCTTTTCGGGGTTCCGGGTTCTGCAATTCTGATATCATGCTGTTGCTCTCGGCTGCGTTACACCTCCTGCCTGCGTCTAATTGGGATTTATCAGTTATTTCAATCCCGCCTTGATTTGACCTTTTTTTTGTGCTTAGGGCTTTTGTGGGGAGTTTACGTTGTTGTCCAATGTAGCACTTTAGGGCCCTATTGTGTGGTGGCCCTGAAAAAGTGGAATCGCATGCAGTGCCAACAAGCGTCTCTCGCCCCCCTCCCTTACTCCCCCTTACTCCCACCCCCCAGGCCTCCAAGCCACTTGCCCTGAAGTTGGCTGGTTAGAAAAGCTATGATAGAGCTGGCTGACTTAACCTTTGCCCACCTCACCCTGCCAGGGGCTGCGGCTAGATGTCAAGCTCATAATACAATTAGAACAGCTGTGCCATTGACCTTGGCAGCGCGGCTTACCCGTGTCCTAGACAGTGTTAACAGCGACAAGCTTTCATCTCACTGCTGCTTCCTCTGCATCAGGTCCCTTTAGAGCTCTTTTCCCAGGGGTGAGGGAGAACACACACACACACACACACACACACACACACACACACACACACACACACACACCTGAAAATACAACTATTTAAAGTGAATCCTCTCCAGCCGTTCATAATGGCAAACCTCTTTAAGTGACGCAGTGTTCGGGTGTCTGCTAACACTTAGGAAACATTTGCAAGTGAACGAGCGAAGCAAGAGAGGGAAAACATATTGAAGTGGATGGATGGAATTAAAAAAGGGATAAAGGAGAGATGATATATAGTGAGGGAACGTCCTGATAGCAGTGACAACATGGGCTGTAACCCCACTTGCCATTCAGTGAGGCTTTGTTTGGCATTTGTTTTAATCCTCTCTCATCATTTCAGTGGAAGACTCTGGACCACCCACACAGCCATGCCAAATATGTTTCCAAGAAGAAGGCACCCCAATATGGCTGTCTTTTAATTACAACCCCTAGAGCTTAAAAACACACAATAACTATCATTCCCCTTGATGAAGAGGACTCGCCAGCGTCGTGACAAACAATCATCCAGAGAGAAGGCTGTCATTGAATACTGTATTGCATACGCTTAGGCAAACAAATCGCTAATGTTTGGGCTGGGGCCACATCTGCATGCAGTGACAAAGACCCCTCTGTCAGAGAGGATAGGATATTACTGTACCACTATGCGTGAGGGCCAGGCCTGTGAAATAGAGAGCTCTGCCTGGTGGGGGACTGCTCTGCAGGTGCGGATGGGGATGTGCGTGATGGTCCTGGTGGGGAGATCCGAGAGAGAGGAGCTGTTTGAGACGTGGCGTACGTACATCATCACCAGCGGCTCTGTCTTGGAGGGAGGCAGCAGGGATAGTCACCGCTGTGTGTGTGTGTGTTGGAGAGGTGGCATTTTGGGAATGTCCTCTGCTCCTTAGCCATCTTGACGGGACGGTTGTCGTACAAAAGGGTAGTCGAAATGTAAAAGCAACACAGGGAAATTGGGGGAGATAGTGAGAAAAATAATGCAGTGGAAAAAAGTAATTTGTACAGGAATTTTAACATTGTTGAACCCTGCAGGCATCCTTATTATCCCTCCTCCTCACCCCCCTCTCTCACAGCTTGGGCTGGACCTATAGCGATTCATCTCTCTTTTAAGGATCCTAAGCTCTCCTAAATGCTGGAGGGAAAAAATGCTTTTTAAAGGGGAAGAGGAGTTGGCGAGTCCCGGGGATGTGTGATTGAGGCTGAACTCGGACCTAAGTGGAAGTGTTTGGTAGAGGGTTCAGGCCATGCTATCATGTCATCAAGCATGAGATATAAGAAACAATGTTTGTTTAGGCAAAAGAGAAGCTTTTAAATTAAATCATGTAATTTTCCCGGGTAAAAAGCTTTTGTAACTTGTGTAATAAAATAATTATTTTCTAACATTTTGGGTGCTTTCTATTTATTTTGTATGATTATAGAGTTTATATGACTTGCAAGTGTGTGTGTGTGTGTGTGTGTGTGTGTGTGCTTGCATGTATGACTGTACCTCACACATCTCTGTGTGTGTGTTTGGGGTGTAGGGGTGGTGTGTGCGTTTACCCTGCTGTTTGTGAATCTGGAAATTGTTAAAGGCCCAGTGCAGTCAAAAACATGATTGTATATATTTTCCCACACTATGAGGTTGGAATAATACTGTGATAATGCCCTTTTAGTGTAAGAGCTGTTTTGAAAAGACCACCTGAAATTTCAGGCTGTTTTGGTGGGATGGAGATTTGGCCTGCCTGGTGACATCACCAGGCAGTACATTAGTTACGTCCAATAAGAAAGAGAGTTCCTAACCTCTCTGCCAATATCAGCTCGTTTTCAGTTTTCCCCTCCCACTCAAACCACTCAGACAGTCCTAGAACAATTCTTGCTTGGAAAATAGCTCTTTGCTAAGAATCTATTTTAGTTTATATTTGACCATTCTTATTGAAAACAATCACAGTGAGGTACTTAAGTGTTACCCAGAAATGCTTCAATGTTAAGATAAAAATGGCTACATTGGACCTTTAAGAATGGAGACTTTGTAATTGCTTAATAATTTGCTAAATACATTGCTCAGTGGCTGTCACATAATCAGTAGAGAGCATGAATACCTCTTTTGAGGTAACATGTGAGATTAGCGGTTTCCGTTAGCATGCCGAAGATTGCTGAGCAAGATAGTGGATACAACGATACAACGTCTTACAATCCCCCTATTGATTGTGTTGAGCTTCATATTTGCATTTGAGTAAAGGAAGACTCTTAAAGAAATTAAAACCACATTGGATTTTCCAATGCCTTCCTTTCTCATGCTATAAGAGAATCAATACAACCCCCCCCCCCTCACACACACACACACACACAAAGTCACATTCACACGAAACAAGATCTAGCCTCAGTCGCATAGAACCTAAAGAACAACCTGTCTGGTGTATTATACTTCCTCTAGAAAAGGTAGTTCATTTGTATCATCTCAAAAAAAAAGAATGTGTTTCATTTACCACGTATTTGTTTTATTTGCAGAGATTTGCACCAGAATGAGAAAATCAACCCCGTAATCAAATGCTTATCTTCCCAGAAAGAAGTCTCTAGTTGTCTCAATAAGACAGCGATAACCTTCCCAATGTTAGTCCTGAAATTATATTCCTATGTAACAAACTGTACCTTCCAGATTGTAGGCATACTAAACAAAATATATATATATATATATATATATATATATATTGAATATTTGCATTATACTACTGTCGTCTGCTTTTATTTTAGCGATAGGGATATGGATGATTCACATATGATCTCAATCAGTTCACAAAGTCAATTAAGTAAATAAACGATTGTGGTGATACGTTTCTATGACACATGTATGTGGACCAACACATTTTAGCAAAGAAAGGGATTGTTGAAAAGCGGTGATACCTCAATTTCAAATTCTTGTTCATATAAATGTTCTGAACAGTAGGACATGGCCAGAATTGGGGCCTCAACTTAACTCTGTTGGAATGCAATGAAATGTACAGTATGTGATATACACATCCTCAAATAATTGCCCTTCAAATTCAATCACTTACAGTAATCTCACTATAGTGAGAATTCTCAATAGATTCATTTGTATTCATCTTGAACATGCAAAATCCCCAAAATGCTTAGATCTAGATAACAGATATTAAAATACTCAAATCACAATTGATCAATGTTTATAGGCCAACAAAAGCACTCACTTACAAAGCAAATTGTATGAATGAAATTAGAGATTGACAATAATAACTGCTATAATAAATGCTAATAACAAATCGGTTTATAACAATGCCTACTCATTGAGATTATTGACCTTTCACCCTGAATTATGGAAATGAGCCCCTGTGTCTGTTGATCGGCTAAGGGGATTTCTGCCTTCAATCACATGGCGTTTCTATTTCCAATAACTTGCTCTTTTCATAGTTTTGTATTGGTGTCTTGTGAAGTCAATAACTCATTTCACACGAAGCATACATAGGTACATTTGTGCAAATGGAAGCTGTGTGGCCTATACCACTAAAATTACTTTATGTACACCACTAAAGACACAATATATGAAAAATACTGTTTGAATGGTACGCAATTCTTTCATGCCTGGCTCCCACTGTGCGTCATGTTTGTTGTCATATCGTTAACTTCATTTTGTATATTTTAAATTTATGCCATTGTGTCACACCACACAGGAAGAAATCAAACAATGCCTGCAACTGGCGTCACTCTGCCCCCAGTGTGTTCCTGGGTATGAACGGATAGCATTTCCGAAGGCCTTTCGGTTGATTATTAATTAAGTTAAAGACACCGGACCCTGATGGTGTAGTGTCGTCGTCCCCTTGGCCAGAAATTACAAGAAGAGTGATGAATTATTTCACTAATGACTCATTAAACTGACACGTAGGAGTCACAAAGGCCGTGATACAGGTCGGCGATGTCGTGCCCTTCGAAATGAACTGAAGCATAGAGCAACGTACGTTCCCTCACTGTTTTCTGCGTGTTGAATGAACCACTGTAGTCTGTAAAATGTAAAACGTTTGGATTGATTAATTTATGGAAATGAGAAGGTATTCCTGTTGTTGATGTGTGTGTGTGTGTGTTCCAGTACACCTGTATAGTACACCCTCATCCACCACTTTTGTCTAAATAGTAAAAAGGAGGGTGTATTGGGGGTGGAAGACAGTTGTATGTGTGTTCTGACATTTTGAGAGTACATTTGAACAACAACAACAACAAAAAGCCACCCGAACCAGACTCCACACTAGTCTAAATGTAACCCTTAACTGCAAGCATCAACACCGCATGTGTCCTGGTACGTTCCTCCCATTTGTTGACTTGTGGCTGAGTGGTTCCCTGGAGAAGTGCCATGTTTGGTTTTGCTTTGATTTTTGTTTCACCTGTGTTTGTTCCTTTGCCCCCACAGGCAAACATGCTCATACATAAACACCTACAATACCCTATTATCTCTCTCTCACACACACACACACACACACACACACACACACACACACACACACACACACACACACACACACACACACACACACACACACACACACACACACACACACACACACACACACACACACACACACACACACACACACATATAAACATGACTACCTGGGATGGCATTTTGAATTAGGTTTTAAAACACTTGCACTAGGGTTAGGGTTAGTGTGGGAATACTACTTAATATCTTCACTCTCTGGTACTGGGTGGAAAAGTATTTTTAGTGGATCTGTTGGATTTATTTTCTTTAGCAAATGATCATACAATTCAAAATGTTTTTTATTTTGAGTGAGTTAAAATTCATGTTACTATTTAAAGTTATATTATTATTTTCACACACATACATATACATATATATATATATATATATATATATATATATATATATATATATATATATATATATATATAAAATTATTACATAATTCACTGATTGAGATAATATACTAATTGGTAATAAATAGTCTTGAAATGCATTTTCAGGCTGAAAGAAACTACTGAACCATAGTAACCTAAAAGGTGATCCATGTCTTTACATTTGACCATTTTCAAAGGTTTCACGTCGACCCCCACTATTTCTCTCCTTGTGATTTTTTATTTACACACAGGTTAAGCACTTCAAAACAAGCAAATTATGTTTCCGAGGAGCTAGAAAACGCGTCTATGGGTGTCAAGTCATAGTGGCTGGGGTCTCTGAAGTAAAGCAGTCATGCAGTTTTTCATGTAGGAGAGTAGGAGTAGCAAGCTCTCACTATGGGAATAATTAACACATGGTCCACACACGCGCACACACACACACACACGCACGCGCACAAAGACTCAGCCATGCATCCACTTGAACATGAGATAAAATAAACGGAGCATGTATTCATGGTTTGATCAGGTGTGAATTAGGACCATGTTCGGATGAACCTACTTGCTTTCTTGGCACTTGATGGCAGTATGTGGAAGAGGAAGTGGCTTCTTACAACTGTGATTAAACATGTGTAACTAATCAGAGACTGCTGCCATGGCACTAGCATGTCATTTGTTGAGTCTCATTTCAAAAAGGGAGAGAGAGGAGGAAAGATGAACAAACCTAACTGAGTAACAAAAGCTGCATGTTACTAATTTAAAAAGAGAATGGTTCTCATTTCAAAAGATGTACTGTCATAAGGGCACAATTTTCGGTAATTCATATATTTTGGGCTCACATCCTCATTTACATTATGGGTCAAATTTCCCAGGACATTCTGGGAGAAATAAGCAACAACATTAGCAACAACAAGTCTCAACCATTTTAATTTGAAACATATTCTATAAATATCTCTCAAAGTAGAATACACTGGGCCTCCGTATTGCATTGCAGCTAGTCACAAGCAGTTGCTGAAGGTTGAATTTATTTATTCACTTATTCACTTTAGATGCAGGGCTTATGTATTACCTTAGCAATGCTAAATGAAGAGGCTCAAGCATTTGAAATTCAGGTGGAAATGGCGGGGCTTGATAGCATAGGAGAATCATAATGGGCCCATCAAAGACCTGATTTGTACCCAACAGATGTGGCAGCTGTGAATTGCATGAAATATTGGAAATCAATAGCTTCTATGGAATTTCATTAAGCGGCAGTATCCACAATTGATAGGCCCTCATAATTTGATGGATTGCACAAAGAAAATTATTAGCCTGGCTCTATTGAGAGGGCTCGAATGCGCAAAACTGGGTCTTGAGAATTGGTGAACTAGGGCAATTTGTTCAGACTAAAAAAAAAGAAAAGAATATTGATTTTGGTCAAGTTAAAAGAAAGAAAAAAATAATTAAAGGTTAAATCTTTGCAGAGCTGCTCTGCAGAATATGTGTTGAAATTCTATTGATTATTTATTCATTAATTCTCATTTTTTGTCTCCCTCCCATCCTTCTGTCTTTCTCCCTCCCCCTTCCATCCCCTTCTATCCTCAGCCACAGGAGAAGTGCTGGATGACGCAGACAGTGGGAATGAGAGCCGCAGTGGGAGCGAGGAGACCCATGTGTGTGAGAAGTGTTGTGCCGAGTTCTTCAAGTGGTCTGATTTCTGTGAACACCTGACGAGCTGCATCAAGAACCCCCTGGTGCTCATAGTAAACGAAAACGAGACTGAACCCTCCCGGGAGTATCCTGCAGAGCCATCGCCCTCGCCAAGCTGTCGTAGTGACCAGGCAGACAGCGAGGACGCTGGAGAGGGCAGCAGCCACAGCCCCGGTGAGGACGATGAGGGCGCAGAGATAGTCCTGGAGGGTATGAGTGCCCTGGACAAGGAGGACGAGCCCATGGAGCTGTCTCTTGAGAAACCGGTGGACCTCGAAGAGAGTGACACCTCCCCACAGCCAGATGGTGCTCTACCTCAGCTTTGCGATCCTGCCCCATCCTCTGTGAAGAGCTACAGCATGCCGAGCACCAACGTCACCCTGGAGACGCTACACAGCACCAGCGTGGCAGTGGCTCAGTTCTCCCAGAGTGTCCATGCCGCGGTGGCCGGTAGCGGGGTCTCCCCATTGGCCATCCCCATGATCCTGGACCAGCTGATGGCGCTGCAGCAGCAACAGATCCACCAACTCCAACTGATCGAACAGATCCGCAGTCAGGTGGCGTTGATGCAAAGGCAGCCCTCCGTCACCCAGCCAACCCAGAACCATCACCGCCACCACCACAGCACAGTTGCTGGCTCCCAGGGGCCGTCATCCTCCAGCCTGCCTGCCGTGCCCAGTCAACTCCAGCAGTTACACAACTTCATCACTCCCCCTGTCCACCAGCTACCCATCAGGTTGCCCTCACCGCTAAACAGCCTGGGCTCCTCCTCCTCCTCCCTCACCTCTGCTATAGATGGGCCCCTCTTCTCCCATACCCAGCAGAGTAGCAATCAGCAGTCAAATGTTTCGATGCCCAACACCACCTCAGCAAACTCTTCTTTCCCTCCATCCAGTGGTAATGTGCTGTCGTCTCTACTGCCTCCCTGCATGGCTTCAATCACACACAGCAGCAGCAGTGGAGCTGAATCCACAGGTGGAGGAGGCATGAGCAGCAGCAGTACAGCTCTGCCAAGGAATTCCAGCAGCCCCCTTTCACTAGGCCACAGCAGCCTCCTGAGCACCAGTCCCTCCAATCTACCGCTGATACCTCACAGTTCATCTAGCAGTGTCATCTTCCCAAACCCGCTAGCCAGTATAGCTGCCACGGCCAATGCACTTGACCCACTCTCCGCTCTGATGAGGCACCGCAAGGGAAAGCCCCCCAACGTGTCTGTCTTCGACACCAAGCCCAGCTCCGAGGACCCCTTCTTCAAGCATAAGTGTAGGTTCTGTGCCAAGGTGTTTGGCAGTGACAGTGCCCTGCAGATCCACCTGCGCTCTCACACCGGCGAACGGCCCTTCAAGTGCAACATCTGCGGAAACCGGTTCTCCACCAAGGGCAATCTGAAGGTCCACTTCCAGAGGCACAAGGAGAAGTACCCGCACGTCCAGATGAACCCTTATCCCGTGCCAGAATACCTGGATAACGTGCCGACCAGCTCAGGCATACCGTATGGTATGTCCTTCCCCCCAGAGAAGCCGGTGACCACCTGGCTGGACAGCAAACCTGTTCTCCCCACAGTCCCCACCTCAGTCGGGCTCCAGTTCCCCACAACTCTCCCCAGCATGATGGGAGGCTACGGTGATTCCCCGAGCCTCACTCCCCTTAGCAGATCACCCCAGAGGCCCTCCCCACCCTCCAGTGAGTGTGCCTCTCGGTCACCTAACCTCTTCACTGAAGCAGGCATGATCACCACCTCACAGTCTCCACAGCCCAACTTAGGGGGTGACATGCCTCCCATTCTTAAACCAGAGGGCATCCACCTGCCCCCAAACCTACCCACTTCCAGGCCTGGTGAGAACACGACCACCACCACCACCGTTACTCAAGTGGTCCTCGCCACCACGGTCACCGCGACCACATCCACTAACAGCTATACTGAACCCATCATTGCCCCCTCCTCGGTTTCCCATCCAATCCTTCCCATGATCTCTGATCAGTTCAAGGCCAAGTTTCCGTTCGGCGGCCTCCTGGACTCTATGCAAACGTCCGAGACCTCAAAGCTGCAGCAGCTGGTGGAGAACATCGACAAGAAGATGACCGACCCCAACCAGTGTGTCATCTGTCACCGTGTGCTCAGCTGCCAGAGCGCCCTCAAGATGCACTACCGCATTCACACAGGGGAAAGGCCTTTCAAATGTAAGGTCTGCGGCCGAGCGTTCACCACCAAGGGCAATCTGAAAACACACTTTGGGGTCCATCGTTCCAAGCCCCCTCTCCGGGTCCAACACTCCTGCCCCATCTGCCAGAAGAAGTTCACGAACGCTGTAGTCCTGCAACAGCACATCCGCATGCACATGGGGGGCCAGATCCCCAACACCCCCCTGCCTGAGAGTCTTCAGGAGATGGACACCGACCTCTCCTTTGACGAGAAGAGCTTAGACGCCATGAGCAACTACGATGACGAGCTACTGGATGAGATGGAGGCAGCTATGGAGGACGAAGCAGAGCTGAAAGAAGGAGAGATGATGATGGACCCATCCAAACCTCTCCATCCATATTCAGGAATGTCCCCTGGTCGCTCCCCACCTACCTCTGTCATCTCCAGCATTGCTGCTCTGGAGAACCAGATGAAGATGATCGACTCCTCTGTCAATATGAGTCGCTCGTTTGGGCTGAAGCCCATGCAGAATGGTGGCGGGTTTGGAGGGGAGAATGACTTCTTCAACAATGACTCGCTGTATGCCTCGGGGGACCTGGAAGGCCAGAGTGTTGGAAGCCCAGCACTATCGGAATCCTCAGGGTCCATGCAGCCCCTCTCCCCTGCTCACAGTCACCCTGAGAGTCATCGATCCAAGTCCCCAGCCACACTCAACCATAGCAGCAGCACTGCAGCAGAGGGGCAGGAGAACAACGGGATGGCTACAGTGAAGTCTGAGAAGTCAGACACCCCATCCCCGGCACCTGTGTCTGAAGGTAATGTGGCATTGGACCTGACTGCTAGCATAACCCAGCCTAGCAGGCACTTCATCAAGGAGGAGAACCACTTCAACATGATGTTCCTGGGCAGAGATAGAGGTATATTCAATGATCCTGACTTTGATATGGTTCATTTATTGTTAATTTGTTTCCTAGGAAAATTAATAAATACAAATCACAATTTACGTGAATGATATCTGAAATGTCTAAAATCATTGTGTTCCACGTGTCATTTGAATAACACACGTCTCCGTTCTCCCAACTAAACATATCCTCTTTTTTTCTCTCTAGGTCTGAGCAACTCTAGCTTGCTAAACACAGCATCCAACATGATCAAAATGGAGATGAATGGGCACAGGCACAGAAAGCCCATGTCCCTGAATGACGGTCCTTACATGCCTGTGGGCATCCAAGTGCCCGCTTCTGCACCCCAGACCAACATGAGCCCCAGTATCACCCCCATGCTGGCACCGCCAACTCCCCGTCGCACACCCAAGCAGCACAACTGCCACAACTGTGGGAAGAACTTCTCCTCAGCTAGTGCCCTGCAGATCCATGAGCGCACACACACAGGAGAGAAACCATTTGGCTGCTCGATCTGTGGAAGAGCCTTCACCACTAAAGGCAACCTGAAGGTATGAGAGAGAATATAATAATAAAATGCATATAAAAGTATAGGAAAAGGGGTACATTTGTCTGCCTGAAAAAGAAAGTTATATAAAGAACATGAAAAAAAGACCAGAGGCTCTTGAATAATAATGTCTGTTCCTTGTGTTTCCTGTTGACTGAATGCAGGTGCACATGGGCACCCACATGTGGAACAATGCGCCAGCCCGTCGTGGACGCCGTCTCTCCGTGGAGAACCCCATGGCCTTGCTGGGCGGGGATGCCATGAAGTTTAGCGAGATGTTTCAGAAGGACTTGGCGGCGAGGGCCATGAACGTAGACCCTGGCTTCTGGAACCAGTATGCTGCCGCCATCACCAACGGCCTGGCCATGAAGAACAACGAGATCTCCGTCATCCAGAATGGAGGCATCCCCCAGTTGCCTGTCAGCCTGGGTGGAGGAGGTATGACCTCGCTAAGGGCCATGTCTGGAGGTATGGACCATATGAACCGGGTGAATGCCAGCAGCAGTCCTCCCATGACTGGGATGGATAAGACAGGTCTGGAGGTTGGGGCTAGACGCCCCTTCGCTCGATTTATGGAGGAAAATAAAGAGATTGGGATCAATTAACTACTTTATTATTAGTAAGGAAACGACTGAGGAAAGACAAGAGTCTTACGAAAAGGAAAGAAACTGCTAATCCAGTTTGAACTCTTATGTACTATATTATGTACAGAAAACATTTTTTTTTTGGTTTGTTTTTGGAAATATAATATTTAGTATTCATTAGAGGTCTTGACTTTCGCCCTTTCACCCCTCCTCATTGATATTTCGCTCATACGAAGAATACTTTGTCTCTTGTTTGAGAATATGCCGTCTTGCAAGATTTGCATGGTACTTATTGGTTTCTATCAGTATGTTTGACTGCTTTTAAGGATTATTTTTGAAAAGTAATATCTTGACTCAATTGTGACGGGCAAGCCTCTTATTGTGAAAGGACTAAAATGAAGCTGAGCGAACTCTTATATGTGCATAGACTGACTAGCTGCTGTTTGGCTGATGTTTATGTTTGCTCTGAGATAAAGAGCAATGGACTGAAGTAAATTGGAATTATGGTGTTACTGTGCTCGCCTACAATTTTTTTCTCATGAAGTAGAACACTTGAAAAAATGTTTAAACTATTTTAATCTTTACATTAAGTCTCCCAGCATTGTCTTATAATATTGTCCTGTGTCTTTAGTATTTATGATATTGACAACAAAAAAAAGCGGGTATACGAAAATATATTTAATAGCCCCAGCATTTTATTGATCCTTTTTTTTCTAAACTGCAGACTTCACTTATAAATATCTCTTTCAATAAAGACAACATGTCATTTCAGTTGTACGACAGAGACACATTGTGAAGGTTTTATTTGGATATCTAGCCAAGACTATGTGTAACATGTCTGGTGCACAGTGAAGAAGTTGAGATATCTGAAGCTGCTATTATCACAAACCTGATTTTAACCTTCTTTTTTTTTAAGATGGGGGAAAATGTCATTTTAAAGAAATACATATGTATAGAAATACAGACAACTCTAAAACAGGTATGCATATTTTGTATCACATGAAAATAGACATCCTTTGAGAGTATTTGTCATGTTTGTGAATGCACTTTTTAAACAAGACGTTTTGTCCGTGACTTATCGTTAACCTTTGACTGAGCTGTCTATCACGTGTAGTTTTGATTGTTTTCAGCGTACCACTCCTACTATTTGCAGAGTTGGCCCTCTGGTACGGTATCTTATGCTACTCATCAGAGTACAACCTCATCCACTCAATCAAATCCTTCTCCAATAAAAAAAAAGAGAGAACAGGTCACTTGTGTTTGACTGGTCTCCTTCTCTACATTTGCTGTTGTTATTATTTATTTAATTTCAGGCTGGATTCCTGGTTTCTTTCAAAGGGGGATAGAAGGTTGTGATGAGATTATAAGAAGTAAAATATTAAGTGTATAGTCTAGGTCTTTTTTTTAAATGTGATTTTTTTTTAACCTCTTTCTCATTCTACTGTATATTTACTTAGAAAGACATATTTGAAATAACATTCAAAATAAGCAGTTAGGAATGTCCTAATTCTTGTTTGGGCATTTTATGTCACATGGGGTTCGAGAGAAGCCCAATACCTCAAGTTCAACAATTTATATTTACAGTTTGGTGCTGAATGTTTTTATAAAACCCAAAGATGCAGAAAAAGTTTCTAAAAGTTTAAAAGTAATAAACATGTAGCATTACTGTCTCCATAGGGGAAGCTGCTGTCCCCATAGGAGAACCCTTTTTGGTTCCAGGTAGAACTATTTTGGTTTCCATGTAAAACCCTCTGTGGAAAGGGTTCTACATACAAGACAGCCGAAGAACCCTTTTAAGTTCTAGATAGCACCTTTTTTCCCCTAGGAGTGTACCCAACAGACCCCTATCTTTAATCTCTATTTGTTCACAGCCAATCAACATATCAAAACAACCACAGTAGCCGTCGTAGGAAATGCTTCCAAATGTAATTCCTGTAATATTTTCTTTGAGTTTAAATAATGCTCATCAGCAGCTATGATTTCTTTCCTTTATGCTGCCGACATTAACTTTTGAGAAACAAAAGACACGTTATTGAATTGTAATAGCATAGGCCAAATATGGTATGTAAGGGTAGTGAATAGTTAATGTAGCTTTTCCAACATCATTACAAGTATCAAAGGTATTCTCCCCCTAATGTAGGTTGTCATCCCCAAGGCATCGGTTGTGAAATCAATAGGCCCAGTAAAAATACAGAACTTCTGCTTTGAGGTGATGTTTTAAAAAAAAAAAGACTTCTGTTTTATGTAAAAGCATTTTCCTGATGGCCCCTTTGAAATGGCCCCTTTATTTTGGGAACATAAAATAAATAGTAGTGTCCTTCTGGGGAAGAATAGCAGTTAAGAGCTGGATTCCCAGACATTGATGGCGAATAACACATATATGAATCCTGACAGAGGCTGAGAGGGAACATGTTCAATTTGGGAACATTTCTTTTTCCCTTGAAGAGTAAAAAAAAAGACAAAATCTAATGAAAGAACATAATTAGCAAGCATCTGTCCCCCAGCTTCCCTTGACTAGGATGTCTTGTATCTGGAAGGAAAAAAAGAACACTTACACTGCACAGATATGATCGGATCTTAACATAATAGATTGGTGATGTAAAGGTTTGTTTATATCACTTGATAACATGGGCAACATATCTATGATGATTTAGTCACAAATCACAGAGTGTGTATGTGTGCGTGTGTGTGACTATTAGAAGATAGACGTTATTCAAACCTGAGGAATAGTAAGTACTGCTTGTCCTACTGCTCACTTCATGGAAATGGGAAAATGAAGTTAGGATATGTGTATACAATGCAGGTTTACATCTACAGTGTTCCATGCTGATGATATGTAGCAGAAAAGTTATAATATTTACAAATCCGATCCACTTTATTTCTAACACTAGTGTTGGCAAATATCCTTCAGAGCTTTTAGTGCAGCCAGTAGTATGTACAAAAACATTTTTGAAATGATATTGGCTCATGACCCACTTAGTATAGCTTTAGATTATGGGGTAGCCTATCATAAGTAAAGATGGTGCCTTGTTTGGTTTACCAATGACACGAGGTAATACAATTTTGTTCTTGCTGTACTACTGAAACGAGACATGGTAGTGTACTTTGCAACTTCGAGTCTTTCAAATAAAAAAGGTACTTTTAAGTTTCAAAGTACTGCAGTGAATACTCAAAAAAGTATTTCTGGTACACATATATGGTAATAATAATAATATAAACATTTTCCATATTACACTTGTTTCAAATTTTTTGTTGTTGAATCATTTCCATTAGAAATGATTTGATTTGTTTGAGCAAGTTCTGTTGGCAGACAGCATATTGTCTGCTTCCTTAGCAAATGTAGCTGGAGTGGGACACTGATTCATGTCCCTTTAGTAATGACATGGCCCCAAAAGAGGATTCGTCTCACAGACATATTACACTGTGTCACAGAGGATATACCTTCGTTAGTGTGGAATGACAGCAATGACAAGTCACATGATCGATGGCAGATGTGATTAAAAAAAAAAAATTTAAACCCTGTTTGTACCAGAGGGAAAGATTCTGCATGTGAAGATGATGTTCCTCTATCACCAGCAGTGTAGTGACAAGTTCTCTACTTGATCACATTCAAGATGCAATCCTTCATATTGCCGTGGGGTGGGTGTGTGTGTGTGTGTGTGTGTGTGTGTGTGTGTGTGTGTGTGTGTGTGTGTGTGTGTGTGTGTGTGTGTGTGTGTGTGACAGAGAAAGCGAGCACTGGTGATCGGCCGCCCAGCATCGCCCCTGGAGTGTCACACAAAACCTCCCACATGGTCTGCATGCATGCACAGACACACGAACGCACAGAGATGCACGCACAAACACACTGCTGATGTTCACACAGAAAGGCCATCTGGTAAGAATTAACATTTCCTGTGCTGGTGTGAGATTGAATCTCCCGTGTTGAGATACTTTTGTTGTTAATTCATTTTAAATACCCCTCCTATCCAGTTATGTCTGTGTTGTAGGTAAGGCTGGGTGTTATTTTCCTTATGTGCAATCATGAACACTTTATTATCATGTTTTTCTCATTTGAGATACAATTAAACCCAACATTATCATGCACTTGCAGACAGAGCATTTAGATAAAACATTTTTTTGGTGAATTAAACCTGTAAACAGCAAATTCCATTTGCACTTATGTCAAGAGAAACAAATGTTCCTCTGTCATAGCCTTGTCTCTGCCAATAGGACATGCAGATATGATGGACGATGATGTAGCCTTTGATATTTGATTCCTTAATACAATATTAGGTGAATTGTTAACACTATTTTAAACACATTTTCCATTGCGGTTTATTAAAGAACGTCTTTCAATTTAACATGAAAAGAAATGATGCATGAGACCAAAATAAAACCCGCTGAAGTTGCTCCAAAAGACAAATATGATTATTTGATTTCAGCTTTTTTTTTATTGTCCCTCATGTATACACCACAGTGTCCATGAAAATGAAGTTAATGTCTTGGCCATAATTGTCTCTTCCCCCTTACCAGCATCCTCTCTCTCTAAGCAGCTGATGGCTATGACTACGGAGCTGCAGACATGATAATGACTTGATCCAATCAGAGGGCCTCAGGGCAGAAAAATGTATGTAATCATATAAAAAGTAATATGTGAGGACAGAGCACAGTAGAACACCTACAGTGGCAGGTAGCCTAGTGGCTAGAGTGTTGGGCCAGTAACCAAAAGGTTGCTGGATCAAATCCCTGAGCTGACAAGGTCAAATCTGTCTTTCTGCCACTGAGCAAGGCAGTTAACCCACTGTTCCCTGGCGCCGAAGACATGGATGTCGATTATTGTAGCCCCCCGCACCTCTCTGATTCAGAGGGGTTGGGTTAAATGCGGAAGACACATTTCAGTTGAATGCATTCAGTTGTACAACTGACTAGGTATCCCACATTCTTTTTACCTATTGTAAAACAAGTTCACAAATCAGCACATCAGCCTTTGGAGACTGGATGCAATATTTTGTCTCTAGTGATGAGTGACAGTATAGGGGCTGAGAGCCTGCTTACCCAGAGCCCTCACGTTAACAAGGAGTTCAACCACATTCAACGTGACAATAATTACTACACGTAATAGGATTTCTTTTCAACTTTACTTATTTGTTGTACTGGGGTATTACACAACGGTTTGTGACTGTCAGATGAGTTTGCCCTGAGGTGCACTTCGGTGCTGATGTGGAAATGTATGCCACAAAGTATTTCTCAGCTGCAATTTGTGTCACTGCAATCAGATGTGTCCTTACCGAGGCTTTCTCAAGTAATTCCTTGGCAAATTAATACAATTTCATTTTTGCTGTGCTTATTTTTGAGTACAGCATTCCACACATCCTTGAGCTCATGTGCTGGCAATTACCAAGTGAAAATTCTACATTTTCCAGACAGGACATAAAAATATAAAGACTTTTGTTCAACTCTTGGGGAGTAGCAGTTGTGTGGCATTTTATAATATAATTCAATAGCCTGTAGCTTAAAGACGCAGTCTGCGATTGATACATGCATTTTTTTAAACTTGTAAATGAATGATATATACCCATTGATTCTTCAAGAATATAACTTAGAACTGTAGAACAGAAGCCAACATATAAGCTCATTTTACTACAAAGTCTATAGACAAGGTACATGTAAACAAACACAGTATAGCCTCAAAATATGGTTAAAACGATATTTTTGATTATCATGGATGGCCAGTCCTTGCATCCAGAGAGAGGTCAAGGAATTTGAGAGTGGTTATATTTCTCCAGCCCCATCCCTCAGCTTTTTACCAAAACAGTGATGGGGTAGTGGCTCAGTTACGGTTTGAACTGCTGATTGCCGCTTTAACCTTCATAAAAAGCACTTTGTGAAGGAAGGCCGTTTTACCTCAAGTGATTTCAATTATGGTGCACCAGCCTGCAGAGCAGGAGGTTACATAGGGATTCAGGGCAGAGGTTGATAACACACAATAGGCAATTCGGTATACATTTGATACTTCCGTAAACCCAATATCATAACATGATTTACTAAGGTAATGCATCTAAGTCTATGTCATCGCAGTGAGAAGTGTTTACTAAACGTGACATTATGTGTAGAGGACATTTTCACTTGGTTGTGCCTAATGTTTTCCAGCTACTACTTGATGTTAACAAACAAACGATCATTGTTACTGTACAACTGTTTTAGGCAAATGTGTGTCAGAATGGCACTATTGTCACTATGTTCATCACACTTTAGAATAAGGTTCTCCTCAAACGATCTGCAATTTGACCAAATCCTGAACAAACTGTGGAGTGAAACCATAGCCGCCCGTGCTACAGACCGCTCTATCAGTCCGCGGGTATGAGTGAAATGCGCCTGCTTTATTAGTGAAACGCTCTCTGTTTCTTTCCGACTGTCTCGTGTTGGAATAATAGCCTAGAGCCCTCCCATCTCCGGCCTGCTGGTCTAATACCCGTTTAAGTGAATGCGCGTGACATTTTGGGCGTGACACAGTGTAGACAGACAGAAGAACAGACAGACAGACAATTAGACAGACAGTCCTGTCATTGGGACGAGTCCTGTCTTGTGTTTGTTTAATGCCCTGCCCACTGTGAAAGTCTCCCTGAAACAGGTGCAGTAAATATCCCTATTGATCCAGAGGCAGGGGGCCCTACGATGATGCAGTGGTTGAGAGCTAAGCGAGTAAATCTGCCCGACAGTAATCCAATCCTATTCTCAGGGCCCTTGGATCTTAGATAGGTGCTTTAAATTGAGAGAAAAAAAGTGTGTGTTTAGTTTTGCACAATTTCCCTTCCTTTTGTTGTTGATGCCAAACCCTAGTCGGGAACCCATTTGCCCTCGTAGTATGACTGTTTTTTAAAATTGATTTTTACTGCTGTTATGACATGGGGGCAAAGTTCGTGTCAGGGCATAGGCAAACACATTATCTAGGATACACTTCCACACTCCATTCCCCCAGGGGGCAGCAGCAAACTGGTCGAGGTGTTGAGCCTATTTGATAAGCACATCAGGTGCTGCCAATTAACCCCCTAAGGTCAATGTTGGTCAGAACACGAGACAGAACATCTTCTCACAAAATCATCTGTAGCGTCCGAACGGTTTGGCCTACAAACTATTATGACCCCTTTATGGAAAGACGAGACTCTCATGAACACGATGAGACAAGCGTCTCATCCGAGGTCGGTACAGCCATTCTGCCAACTTTTGTCCGTCATGTCTGAACAATTTCGGCTACACACTAATATGACACCTCTGTGTAAAGGTGAGACTCTCATGAACACGTACATATCGTTTTTCCTCAAGAACGCCCACAGGCCTCATAAGGTCATAAGGTCACCCGGTACCAATCAAAAAAAAATATGGAAGTATCTATGGAGACTGTTCAGTGACACAAATAAGGGGTTAAATGCATGTAAAAAAAAAAAAATGTTTTTCCTGATGTCTCTCAGATATAGGACAGATACTTCAAAACAAACTTCCTTTCAATGTTTTTTTTTTTTGAGGGGGGTCTATTGTTCCGTGTAGTGAAAATGTTATTCAATGTGTTTGGATGGGCTAATAGCAGATTAACCTTCAAGGGGTTTTTAAATTCAAAATCAAATAGAAAAATGATCATTGGTATGACCTTCTTAAAACAATTCCATATAGCTTAGGAGAAACCCCACGACTTAGACAGGGCATAGACCCTCATGGGTAAGGTGATCGTCAGTCAGTGTCCCAGTATGCAAGCCATGAGGCGGCTGGTTTTGTTTGGGGGCCAAGAGACATTTCATTATGTTTTTGAGTGTTTAGTTTGGGCATGCCTTCTGTATTTTCCTTTTTGTACATATTTATGTGTCGTCTCCATCTGAACAAATAATAATCAGCTTAGATGGCTGACCAAGAGGTCAAGACAGAGCTGACCCTGGAACAAGGTACGGTTGCTGTATCCCTAGGTATATTCAACACCTAGGTACATACATTGATTTCTCACGTCGATGCATGTTTATAATCAGGTTACAGACCAGTTAACTAGGCCTAAGACCCCTAGACTTTGTGAGTGCAACAATATTAGTAGGCTAGTTAATCGGTTTCGCAACACTGGACATGTTACACAGATTTAACAACTAAACTCAACTAAAAAAGAAATGTTCCTTTTTCAGGACGCTGTCTTTCAAAGATAATTTGTAAAAATCCAAATAACTTCACAGATCTTCATTGTAAAGGGTTTAAATGCAGTTTCCCATGCTTGTTCAATGAACCATAAACAATTAATGAACATGCACCTGTGGAACGGTCGTTAAGACACTAACATCTTACAGACGGTAGGCAATTAAGGTCACAGTTATGAAAACTTTGGACACTAAAGAGGCCTTTCTACTGACTCTGAAAAACACCAAAAGGAAGATGCCCAGGGTCCCTGCTCATCTGCGTAAACGTGCCTTAGCCATGATGCAAGGAGGCATGAGGACTGTAGATGTGGCCAGGGCAATGAATTGCAATATCCATACTGTGAGACGCCTAAGACAGCGCTACAGGGAGACAGGACAAACAGCGGATTGTCCTCGCAGTGGCAGACCACGTGTAACAACACCTGCACAGGATCGATACAGCCAAACATCACACCTGCGGGACAGGTACAGGATGGCAACAACAACTGCACAATCCCTCAATCAGTGCTCAGACTGTCCGCAATAGGCTGAGAGAGGCTGGACTGAGGGCTTGTAGGCCTGTTGTAAGGCAGGTCCTCGCAAGACATCACCGCTCCTTGAAAGCGGCAGCTCTAGCCTTTAGCTTGGTGCAGATGTTGCCTGTAATCCATGGCTTCTGGTTGGGATATGTACATACGGTCACTGTGGGGACAATGTTGTCGATGCACCTATTGATGAAGCCGGTGACTGAGGTGGTATACTTCTCAATGCCATTGGATGAATCCCAGAACCTATTCCAGTCTGTGCCAGCGAAATAGTCCTGTAGCGTAGCATCCGCATCATCTGACCACTTCCGTATTGAGCGAGCCACTGGTACTTCCTGTTTTAGTTTTAGCTTGTAAACAGAAAATCAGGAGGATATAATGATGGTTAGATTTGCCTGAATCAGCCTGCATCACCTGTTCCAACAGAAACAGAGACCACCCTCTCTCTCTGGTTGGCATTGTTGCCCAGGGAATGTTACCCTTCTCTGACGATGCCATTGAATAATATTCTGGAAACTCTGAATCTCCCCCTGAGGCTGGAATTTCCCTCTGAAGGCCAAAGGCTGCCGCTTGACTGGTCGCTTGGCTGCTTCAGTAAGTGTTAGTTTTCACAGCGGCCCTCGAGATGACAAAGTTACGCACTCCAGATCCCCTGGTATAGGATTGTGTGGTTTACCAATTCAAATGCTTTCCTGTGTGGATTGTTAAGAACCTCTTAGGCATGGCTACACTTTAGCCTCTTGAACAGGTCCAATACATTAGCTGCTCATATTGGGTTCTCTGTCCAAACAGTTGATGGACAACTGCTCTGGAGTTTCACAACACAATTCACTGTTTTGTTTAATACCTGCTCCCACTTGAATGTTTACGTTTTTGAGCACATAGCATAGTCTACTTACACAGTGGTCAGCGATGTGTTCAGGTAAGGATTACTTCATCACACAAGGGTTAGATTCTGTCCACCATGTCCATATTTACTGTAGCATAATGTGATGGTGTTTTTTCACCAAGTCTTCTCCTTTAATTTACCTTCATTGTGGTGGACAAATCAACAGTATTCAACTCTAGCTGGAGGACAAGAGGCCTCAAAGGCTTGAGAAATTGACACTTTTCACATATACGTTTGTAAATTACCTTATTTCAAAAGGAAAATATACTTGGAATTAAAATGGAACAAATTAGAGAGTTTTTGTGTAAATATAACAGTTCATGTTTTTGCCGATCACTGCGCTGAGGTATTCCCCACCTGAAACTGATACTCCACAGGGACTGTGTATGTGTGTGTATATGTGTGTGTGTGTGTGTGTGTGTAAAAAACTGGTTCTGAGATCCCAGGCCACCACATAGTAAAGGTTATACAGGTTTCAAAAGGCTTTTAATTATCAAATCAACATTTTATTTGTCACATACACATGGTTAGCAGATATTAATGCGAGTGTAGCGAAATGCTTGTGCTTCTAGTTCCAACCATGCAGTAATATCTAACAAGTAATCTAACAATTTCATAGCAACAACTACCTTATACACACAAGTGTAAAAGAATAAATAATAATATGTACGTAGAAATATACATGGATGAGCATTGGCCGAACGGCATAGGCAGGACGCAGTAGATGGTATAGAGTACAGTATATACATATGAGATGAGTAGTGTAGGGTATGTAAACATTATATAAATTGGCATAGTTTAAAGTGGCTAGTGATTCATTTATTACATCCAATTTTTAGTTATTAAAGTGGCTAGAGATTGAGTCAGTATTTTGGCAACAGCCACTCAATGTTGATGGCCTTGAGATAGAAGCTGTTATTCAGTCTCTCGGTCCCAGTTGATAGCGGGGTGAACAGGCAGTGGCTCGGGTGGTTGTTGTCCTTGATGATCTTTTTGCCCTTCCTGTGACATCGGGTGGTGTAGGTGTCCTGGAGAGCAGGTAGTTTGCCCTTGGTGATACGTTGTGCAGACCTCACTACCCTCTGGAGAGCCTTATGGTTGTGGGTGGAGCAGTTGCCCTACCAGGCGGTGATACAGCCCGACAGGATGCACTCGATTGCGCATCTGTAAAAGTTTGTGAGTGTTTTCGGTGACAAAACAAATTTCTTCAACCTCCTGAGGTTGAAGAGGCACTGTTGCGCCTTCACCACACTGTCTGTGTGGGTGGACCATTTCAATTTGTCTGTGATGTGTATGGAGGAACTTAAAAACTTTCCACCTTTTCCACTACTGTCCCGTCGATGTGAATAGGGCTGTTTCCTGAAGTCCACGATCATCTCCTTTGTTTTGTTGACTTTGAGTGTGAGGTTATTTTCCTGACACCACACTCCAAGGGCCCTCACCTCCTCCCTGTAGGCCATCTCGTCGTTGTCGGTAATCAATCCTGCCACTGTAGTGTCGTCTGCAAACTTGATGAATGAGTTGGATAGGTGCATCGCCACGCAGTCATGGGTGAACCAGGTGTACAGGAGAGGGCTGAGAACGCACACTTGTGGGGCCCCAGTGCTGAGGATCAGCTGGGTGGAGATGATGTTTCCTACCCTCACCACCTGGGGGCGGCACGTCAGGAAGTCCAGGACCCAGTTCGACAGGGCGGGGGTCGAGACCAAAAGGTCTCGAGCTTAATGATGAGTTTGGAGGGTACTATGGTGTTAAATGCTGAGCTGTAGAACAGCATTCTTACATAGGTATTCCTCTTGTCCAGATGGGTTAAGGCAGTGTGATTGCGATTTTGTCGTCTGTGGACCTATTGGGGCGGTAAGCAAATTGGAGTCGATCTAGTGTGTCAGGTAGGGTGGAGGTGATATGATCCTTGACTAGTTTCTCAAAGCACTTCATGATGACGGCGGTGAGTGCTACAGGGCGATAGTCATTTAGCTCAGTTACCTTAGCTTTCTTGGGAACTGCAACAATGGTGGACCTCTTGAAGCATGTGGGAACAGCAGCCTGGGATAAGCATTGATTGAATATGTCCGTAAACACACCATCCAGCTGGTCTGCTCATGCTCTGAGGACGTGGCTAGGGATGGGCCGGCAGTGTTAACACATTTAAATGCTTTACACACGTTGGCTGCGGTGAAGGAGAGCCAGCAGGTTTTGGTGGCGAGCCATGTCTTTGGCACTGTATTGTCCTTAAAGCGAGCAAAGAAGTTTTTTTAGTCTGTCTGGGAGCAGGACATAGTGGTCCGTGACGGGGCTGGTTTTATTTTTGTAGTCCGTGATTGACTGTAGACCCTGCCACATACCTCTCGTGTCTGAGCCGTTGAATTGCGACTCTACTTTGTCTCTATACTGATGCTTAACTTGTTTGATTGCCTTGCGGAGGGAATAGCTACACTGTTTGTATTCGGTCATGTTTCCGGTCGCCTTGCCCTGATTAAAAGCAGTGGTTCGCGCTTTCAGTTTATCACGAATGGTGCCATCTGGTTGGGGAAGGTTTTAAAAGTTGCTGTGGGTACAACATCACAGATGCACTTGCTAATAAACTCGCTCACCGAATCAGCGTATTTGTCAATGTTATTGTCTGACGCTATACGGAACATATCCCAGTCCACGTGATCGAAGCAATCTTGAAGCGTGGAATCAGATTGGTCGGACCAGCATTGAACAGACCTGAGCACGGGCATTTCCTGTTTTAGTCTCGGTCTATAGGCTGGGAGCAACAAAATGGAGTCGTGGTCAGATTTTACAAAAGGAGGGCGGGGCAGGGCTTTGTATGCGTCGCGGAAGTTAGAGTAAAAATGGTCCAGGTTTTTTTCCGCCCGGGTAGCGGAAACCATTCACACACATTCACACCAACTTAGCAATACTAGATTCCGACCCTACGCTGACTCACACCTGCACTGGGGTCGGACAGACTTCCTGTTTAGATTAAGACACAGCGGAGCCGGTGTGAGATATGGCTCAGAAACATACTTTTTTGTCTTTGGGCTAGATAGCAGAAGCCACAGCAGCCCTTTTGGAATGGCAGTATCAGCCATTCAGCTCCTTTGATGTTCAACGTAAAGTGTCATTCCATAATGGCTGCTGTGGGTACTGCTAGCTAGCATGAGGACGAAAACCACGGTTTACTTCAAAGCGAGCAGTCGTTCAATCTTCTCGGTGTAGCAGTTGGGATAATAGGACAATTTGTGGTGAAATGCGTTTCTCATCCCTGGGTAGAGGTACGTTTTCTGAGCCATATCTCGTGCCAGCTCCACTGTGTCTTAATCTAAACAGGAAGCCTGTCTGACCACAGTGCAGCTGTAAGGAAGTCTGGTTACCAAGCTACCAATTACTTCACACTGGAAGAAGTAAAGCTACACCAAAAGCTACCCTTAAGAAAACTAACTAAAGTTACTCCATCAAAAACTACTTTGTGATATATTATCATATCTAAATCTGAAATGTCAGACTTAAAATTGCATTAACAGATCACTCTGGAATCAGAATGTGCAATTGAAACTATTAAACACAAAAACAACGTTTCAAGTGACAATTAGGCAGGTCTGACGCCCCAAAAGCTACACCACTAAATGTATTGACTACTGAAAACACTGTCAAGATGTTCATTTAGTTCAACTACCTATAAGCTACTGCATAACGTAGTTAAATTACTAGTTGAACTACATGTAGTTCACGACTCCCCAACACTGTCTGGCTAACACCAACCATACGTTTAGTTGCAGAGATCATCCATGCTGCTGCAGGGTAGTTAAGATGGCCATGGAGACCAGCCAAGGGAGATGAGTCTACAATAAATCAAATAGGAATACAAGAGGGAGAAACACAGCAACACATAGAAAATCATGTAAAAGTATCAAATAAGGCACTCAATATCTTAAAGATCACTGCAAACCAAAGGGAAAATACAAGGGAGGGCAACATGTGGCATGTGCATGCGTGTGAGTTTACTCTTCAGATTAATCTCAACTCAGCCTTGTGCCCCACCATCAGTGACTCAGTTATCCATGTTTGGGGGATAGCGATATGAGAAGAGGGAAACTTTTTTCTTTTTAATCAGTTCTCATAATACTTTGAAGTCGAAACACCGAGCAGGCCTCTGCACTAACAAAGAGGTACATTCATCAGTGCTGCTCAAGGATCTAACCGGCTGGTCGTGGGCCTCTTGAAGGATACACCACTTGGTGTGGGCGCTTGTCAAAGTGGGGAGTTTATCTTGTGCAGTTGGGTCATGAAAAAAAAGTGAGAAAAGAGAGAAAAAAAGTGTTTTGGAAAATCAATGGAATGAGTAGAACATAGTGGTGATCCACCTCAAAAGAAACATGTCATCAATTAAACAAACTTGGAGAGCAGGCTCCATCCATCAGAGGCGGCGTGGATCAGCTATTGGGTTCAGCTTCGACGTGACGAATGCTGGACCTCCTCTGCGGGCCCAAGGTTGCCGATCAATAGAGATCATCATTCTGATGTGGCCTTTTATCTCCCACACCGGCTCCCTCCAGCCCTACATTATTCCCTACACACAGATCTCGTGGTTCTCAGGGAGGGGGTTAGGGACCTTGATTGTATCAGTTATTCTCCCAACCTTTCGGTCTATGGTCCATCTCCATTGGGCATCAAGGTGATATGGGCATCCCAAACTTGTCACGTTCGTCGTAATGATGAGACCAAGGCGCAGCGTGATAAGAATACAGTCTTCTTTTAATGAAGAATAAACACTGAACAAACTACACAAAACAACAAAATGACCGTGAAGCTATGAGACACAAGTACTGACAGGCAACTACACATAGACAATAACCCCCCAAAAGTACCCAATGAATATGGCTACCTAAATATGGTCCCCAATCAGTGACAACGATAAACAGCTGCCTCTGATTGAGAACCAATCTAGGCAACCATAGACATATAAACACCTAGACCAGAAAAACCCCATAAACATACAAAACCCCTAGACAGGGGAAAAAACACATATATCCACCCTCATCACACCCTGACCTGACCAAAATAATACAGAAAACATAGATAACTAAGGTCACGGCGTGACAAAACTTTAGAAAAACGGCACTATGCAAAAGATGTACTGTACCTGAAGAAATTAAATCTCCATTCCTTCATTGTTTTTTTGTCTCATGATGAAACTGACAAATCCTTGGTGTATAAGTACAGGTGGCTCAAGAGGTCACCTATATTTGACACTAAATAGGAGTCACAGTTCTTGTTTTATTCGTGATTTCAGTCCAAGTCTTTCACCCATGTCAGTCCATAATTTGTCAACTTCAAGCTGTTTTTGCCCTATCTACAGGCAGGTAGAGCATGAATATCACATCAGATGCTATCGTCTCTTTTCTCACAGATGATGAACCTCAATAGCGTCCTTTATTCTCCCCTCTGTGGTAGTTATTCAAATATGTCAAATCCGGGAGCTGGCGTGAAAGCCTCCTCGGTGGCTATTGATTGGTGCCATTATGGAATTGTACGCCAATAAACTGTCATGACTTACTGTAACACTCCAATGATTAGGGCCCACTCTAGTCACATGACCTGCTGGAGCTTCCTCATTAGCAGGGGCCATTATGAGAAAATTGAGTTTTACAATCGAGTTAGAGAATGATACATATCGATTCATCTCAGTTTTTATCGGCCAGTTTAGCCGTGTTATGTTTGTATTGGACTATAGAGTTCCCAGTAATTGCATGTCTTGATGGCTATAAGCTAATTTTTTGTTGTTGATCTATTTGAGTTCATACGGTATGTGTTGGAAATCTACTGGTTCTTTGTAATATCATCAAACTCCGGCTATGTATTCCATATTTTGTATCCAACTCCCATTTAACACGTCTTTGTTATTCCTATGCACTGGTTTGATAATGAATGCTTTAGACTATGATATTGGCATAATAGCCTCACCACAATTTGACTATCACAGTAGTATCTCCACATGAAACGCCATATTGATTTCGCCTCTAATGAACAAATTGGATTTTTCACAGCCAACCAATTTAATGCTTTCCACTACTTTCCGTGTGCTTAGTTTTTAGGGATTAAAAACAAGAAATCATTCAAGCAGAATGACTCGTTGATCCCAATTTCCATTATTTAAACATATTTTCATTTGTGCAAATAATCTCTCCCATGACTCAGGAAGTAGCCAACATTTGGCACATGGCAAGGGAGTGCTAGGGAGGCCAATACAAACACCACTTCATGTTTTCCTTTTTTTCCTTCTTTTTTTTCTCCTTTTTTCTCTTTCTTTTTAAGAGGAAGGGTCTTATTGACCTGTGCTGAGGTTGTAAAGACCTGATAAAAGACTGATTTCTTCAGATGACTGAATGAAGAAGGAATTGCATTTAGAGTGTTTTTCACTGGGTCATACAGCATTTTTCAGTGTATTTGGATAACACCACATCTACCACCAATATGTTGCCCCAACCTGACATGGCATTGTATTTCCTATAGTTTACCTGCTATGTTTAAATCCACACTGCTCTAAATGCACTCCCCGAATGATTGCACATTACTTCCTGATGTCTGGAAATGTCAGAGTCACTGTCAATGATTGACATGATGAGGGAATCAATGCAGAAGCCCCCTGTCAGGCAATAATAACTGATCACGCTTAAAATTGCCTCCAGATTTGGATTCTACGTGCAGCCAAGAAACATGTAAGCACTGTGTAATAACAACAAACCAATGGCGTGATGTGCTATTTCAATTCTGAAATATTTTCTTGTCAATTTGAGGAAATGGGGTGTACTGTATGGGAAAGAAAAACAAAAGATTGAATTTGTTAGGGTACAGTCAAATACACTGTGTCTGACATAGGTCTAAAGTGTTTTGCTGTTTGCCCAGTTTTTCATTTTCTCCATCATAATCTTCGAGTAACATGACATTGGCGCCACCAGGGGAAAACAGCGGCTCCTCCTTTTAACCGTCCTCTGCTTCCGTGGAAACCACAAACTGAAGAGTAGGTTTACCTGCTGCCCACACGCAATAGGTGGAGCTTAATGAAATGACAGAAGACTTTGGCCAGAGCATGGGTAGTGGTGGAGGCCTGCAAATTGAGTACTGATCTCACCACAACCGTCTAAATAAAGTCATTCCGAATGTATGAGCAGCAACAGTTAGCCACGATAGCAGCTTGGCAGCCTGTGTGTGAGCCGGGCACACGGCCATCCATGATCACAGCAGGCCATTGCATTACACCTTATCAGTTCCTCTAGAGATGCAACTCAAAACTGAAACTCATCAATAATGCACTCTATGATCTCCCATTTCCGAAGATCTCAATGGCAGATCGAGCGTGGTGCAACGCCGTATGTTTCTGACTGTTGTTTAAGTGTAGCAATAGTAGTAATTCTCACACTTGGAGATTCTGGGAGCTTGTCACGGCCCACATACTAACAATCCGAAATGCTCTCTTATGTGCAGGACCCTCGTTGGGGTTTTAATTTTCTACTAAGATTTTTACCATTAGTCTAATGCTAAGCAAGTTCCACTTTGTCTTTTTTATTAAAATGCACTAAAGCAGATGGGTCCGTAATGATAAAAAAAATATATAAATGTTTTGGTTAAAGCAATAAAATGTCAAACATGCACGCCTTTAGCAAGACGAATATTCTTCACTTTATTGAGCCCAGTGTTGCTCCTCTCCCTCCAACTGAATTATTAAATACACCGAATCTGGTTAAGCAGTGTACATTTTCCTAAAGGTCAGAAAGTTCATTAACTATGGAGTGCCATTGATTGCATCCCCCTGTATGTCTCTGTGCTTGGTGTAGGCTTTCCACACTGATTATAGGGTGTACACCTTCTGCAATACCAAGACTAGCATTAGAATGGGAAAGGGGTGGAGGGGAGAAGTGTGCTTATTGCTTTATAAAAAAATATAAAGTACGAGTCTTATTTTTCCATAAGATTATTTTTCTTGACAAAAATTCTAGTAATTAACAGCATTCCCTCTCATGGAGTCTCTCTCGTCCCTCCTTAGAAACAAAAGCTCTGACAAACATGATATTTTGTATTGATATTGTGTCCATGCACTGTCCATGCACTGTGCTTTGAGAAACTACAGTATTCAAGCGTAATGTGAAAGTGTTCTCCTTCTCAAGCGCCATTTTTTTCCATTTAAATTTGAGCCCACACGTTCACAGTCCGTCACATTTCCTCTGGCAGTGACGTCATCAAAAAAAAATCTTGCTACTTAAACAGAAAAAAAATCCATAACGACCACGACAGCCTCTGTATCTGTTACACAACAATCCGCTCATGTCAATCAGTGTGATGCAAGATACAGATCTCTATTGTGATTGAACGTGTGCACCACTGCTCATACATTACACAGTTGACTTTGATGTTTAACCCATTTGAAGTGATATCAGATGCACCGCGGCGGGGAAAAAAAAGAATACCCCATCAATCCGAGATGATTTCATAAAGAAAGCTTTCAGTGTCATAAATAACTCATGGTAATCCCATATTTCTCTGACTTCCTCTCATTTGGGCTCGGGCTGGAAACAGTGGAGTTGTGACAAACATTGTTAGCCGTGCTGCCGTGTACTGGACCTGGCGTATAACATGTCTATACTGCTCTATTTGCTTTTACAAAGGGACTCGAGGATGGCCCAGGTTATATTTCATGTCCTCACTATTTCTTTACCCTTTTCCACGTGTGTTTGATTTTCTTCTTGAGGCTAAATAAAACTTAATAGGCTTTTGCTTAAATTGACATTTAAACCTATGTAGCCACACAGTAATAACTGAAGTAACATTGTATTAAGTCCGAGCAATTGCGTTGTGAAAGCACATTGAGATCACATTTTAATATGGTTTATTTTAAGAATACCACCTATAAACTTGGCTTTGTGGCCTACTGGAATATATTTTGCCTATGGGGTCTGTCATAAACAAAAGGAGGCTTTACTCTCTCATGTGCTGTTCTGTTTGTCTCCACTCTGGTGTGTGTGTGTAGTTTAACATTTTTTAAATGCTGTGATTCATAAGTCATTGGTACCCTGCTGGGAAACCTTCCTACACGTGCAATTTTCCAAAGTCAGCGCCAGCCGAGCAATAATTATGTTGAAGTTTTCAATTACACTCCTTCCATTTCATTAAC
Source organism: Oncorhynchus tshawytscha (assembly GCF_018296145.1). Taxonomy (NCBI): domain Eukaryota; kingdom Metazoa; phylum Chordata; class Actinopteri; order Salmoniformes; family Salmonidae; genus Oncorhynchus; species Oncorhynchus tshawytscha. Next base: position 26,919,597 of record NC_056431.1, read on the forward strand.
AAAAAAATCTTTGGCTATTGTATAATTAGATATATGAGCTTACCACCTACATTTAACATAGCGGCTATGCAGCAGCTTGATGGGTAACAGAGATGGGTCTCAACGTGTTCATTTACTGTGGTTTGGTAATCTGCAATAAAACTAAAATCAGTTACACATTATGAGGCACTTTTTTTCGCTGCATTTTTCCATCAAGTGTGTTTCTCCATTACTGTAATCTACAAGGAACATATGGACTTCAATTGAATAAAAAAAGAATACTTGAAAGGATTTGATGAAACCAGAGCCAGTTCCAGGCTTTAGCGACATAAGCGGTCGCTTAGGGCCCCTGGATGTTTTTTTTTTTAAGAACTTAGTCGGGGTCTCAACCTACTATCGAGAGGGGTATACGGTGGATATTTCTCATCCGCCTGCCGCTAACTTTTGCAGGCTTGTAACTGCGCATACATGTCACACGTGGCATCGAGGATCGTTGAAATCGTCATTGAGGCAATGCTGAAACATCAATGCATGGGCGAGTCAGTGCCACATTTTCAATTTGTGCCGAAAACAAAATGAAAGAAAAGTTACTTAGAAAATTCGTCAGGCTATGGGTGTGAAATAGGCTTGTTGAAGTGCCATCTTTATTTTATTACTTATCGTTAATGCTGCCTGGGGAGCGCTTATCATGCACGAGCAACTTCTATCCCGCTACTATAAAATAATTGTATTAAGTCATACACAAGTTTTACTGTGAGTGAAATTTCAAATGCATTCTGTCTAAATGTGTAATGGCTATAGAGCCCTTTCCAGTACAGGACACACAGACGTCACGCACAGATGTGGCGGCAGTAAAAAAGCCATCACCATCTGCGCCCATTCAACATAGCCTAGACTTATGTTTTTATTACTTCTAAACATCATCACTTTTTGGGGATCTCATACGCTTACAATGATGTTTTGATTCTTGTTTGAACAGTCGCTATGTTTTGGTTGTGATCTTTGCAAAATAACTATTTTGGATACAGCAGTTGTTAGCTAGAATGCTAACACTCATTGATATAGGCTGTAGGAAAAGCTAGCCAAAGAGACATTTTACTGGTTGAAGTGTTTTTTTTAACTTGCAATGATGATGAAAACATTAAGTCCTGCATTCATACGAACCTTAAAATCCAATTATAATCCAGAATTAGTGTGAAATGCACTCATGTCACACCCTGATCTGTTTCACCTGTCTTTGTGATTGTCACCACACCCCTCAAGGTGTCACCCATATTCCCCATTATCCCCTGTGTATTTATACCTGTGTTCTCTGTTTATCTGTTGCCAGTTTGTTTTGTTTCGTCAAGCCTACCAGTGTTTCCCCTCTGCTCCTGTCTATCGATTGTTCCTGTTTTCCCGGGGTTGACCATTCTGCCTGCCCTGAGCCTGCCTGCCTGCCATCCAGGACCTTTGCCCCACCTATCTGGATTACCGACCTCTGCCTTCTCCTGACTTGATTTTTGCCTGCCCCTGTTTGAATAATAAACTGTTCTTTTGACGTCTGCATCTGGGTCTTACCTGAAACGTGATACATGAGCAACATGTAAATATTCTTTTTTTTGCTGGTATTCTATAAGAACTCCCCCGTGTTCTGCCACAAAACTTGCGCACATCGCCCTCGTGCGGCAATGTTTGCAAACACAGGAGTCTATCATTATCTGTGCACCTGGTTAGTGTTACAACTGACTGCAACATCAAGGCATGTTATGTTCCCCAGCAAGAAGACCAAATATTGTCGCTCAAACAGAAGGGGAAAATAACAAAGAGTCGCTGACAACAACCAAAACTAAACAGGTGGAGTTTTAGGAGGGGTTCTGAAAGACGCTCCTGGGGGTGTCCACTGAAAGTTGACTAGCAACAGCAACTGAAACCTAAAAGACAGCCACCATGAGTGCCCGCAAAATGTTCCCACTAAGTGGCAAACAAAAGAAAAACCCGAACCAGGAAGCAAACCAAAAACTGGAGCAAAACAAAAACAGGGAAGATCAGATAAAGGAATGTTTTTCTAGAAATCAACTAAAAGTGTTGATCCTCCACCTCTCTCAAGATAACTGGAGCACCGGTCCAGCCACTATTAAATATCACCTGGGCCAACACGGGTGAAACGTCTTCCGACATATGAGATGGACAAGCCAGCACAGGTGTAACACATACTGACTAATGAAGTGACACCAATCGGTGCACCCAACATGCTAACGTGCTATACGTGCTAAAGTCCAACCTCAAAACAGAAATGGGAAAACCAAAACTTGTAACAATGATCAGTTCCACGAGCTCATGTCTGACACTGTTACCGACTGTGCCAAACCATGTGTACCGCTGTAGAGATTTTTAATTACCTTTGTACCTGGCATGTATTCAGTAAGAGCAAATCAAGTGGATCTTCTCATTCTGTCTCAAAATGTTTTTCAAGAACAAAGTTCTATTGCTAGTTCTCAGACCTCTGCATCTCCCCTTTCCCCCCTGATGAATGGTATGACCCAAAGATTACAGTTTTTTACAATTGCTTACACACCACAGGTGGTACTTTGGGCACACTCAGTGAAACCATTAACTCATGTACCTCATGTTCAGACCAAGTCTGCAAAACTGCAAGCCCATTATCTGCTTTACACTCAGTTTGCAATTGTAAAACACATTTTTTTGCAAAACACTAAACACAGTTCTCTACATTAGACACATCATTCAAAACTAACAGGTCTTGTGTTTCTTTTGGAAAACACTGCCATTCAAAATGCCACACTCATTTACCGATTACCTACACCCAGTGCACACACACGCGTGAAAGCACTTGTGGCTCATTTCTTCACTTAGAAATCAAAGCTTGAGCAGTATAAATAGGCTTCAGGTTGACTTTCTTGGTTTGGACAACAACGGAGGCCCATTTTGGATAGAGAGTTAGAGGAAGGGGTGTGAGAGGACAAGGAAGAGGAGGCATGCCACGGTTGGATACGCCACTCCCGACGCTACTTCATGCGCTGCTTAGCCAGCGAGAACATCGCTTGTGATGTTGATGAGGTGCTGTGGCCAGACCCAAATAGGAGACAGGACGCACCCTAACTATTTTTTGTCTTGATAGTAACAAGCCTGTTTGTTTATCTTCTACTGTATTTGTTTAGTCTGTTACTGTTCATCCTGAAATCTGGGTGAAAATACAATGTTTTGAGAAAGAAATACTTTTTATTTTTTCCCCGCTTGCATTTCTGTTTATTGTGTAAATATACAGTGGCAAGAAAAAGTATGTGAACCCTTTGGAAATACCTAGATTTCTGCATAAATTGATCATGAAATGTTATCTGATCTTCATCTAGGTCACAACAATAGACAGTCTGCTTAAACTGCAGTTTTTTCCAACTGCTTACACACGTTTTCAGAACTGTCTCCTTTTTTCAAAAAATGCAAAATGCCTCACATCTCCTTCAAAATGTAACACTGCGTTCAAAATGCCATAAACACATGTCAGAATGAAGCGTTTGCATCAAATGGCCAACACTGCTTTCATAATAGTACATTTTTGGATATACTATGTAAACACTTTTGTTCTAAATCTAAAGCTCTTTGGTCTTTCATAGGCTTATATCTACATTTCAGTACAATGTTCTACAGTGAAAGTAATCTGCTGAGAGGGGTAACAAGTACACTGTAAACACCAATGCAATGTAGAAACAGAAAATATTTATTAGGCCAAACATTACAGTAGCATACAACAAAACCATAAACATATGTAAACCAAAAGTATATTCTTTAGAATACAGTAAAGAACACAATTGTGTGTAGGGTCCCGGGGGCAGTCCAGGAATTGGTATGGGGGGGGCAGTCACCAGTGCTAAGCTACGCTTCATCTCTTCTCCGGCCTGGGTCTGGCCACGATACTTCGTCCACATCACAAGATAGGTTTTCTCTTGCCAAACATCGAGGGAAGAATCTCCTAGCATGGCGTATCCAACCTTGGACAGAGGCAACCTCTATGTCCCCACATAGACCATATTTATAATTGCAGTCTCTTGTACATCTGTAAACAAGCATCCTCGTCCTCCATGATGTCTTTGCCTTTTCACTCTATACAGAATTCAAACACAGTATGTGTTCAGCATAGGAACTGTAAACAATGTACAAAAAAATGTAGTACAGCATGATAACCAACCTTATTCATTCAATGCAGTGCAGTAAATGGATGGCTTAGAGTTACAAATGTTTATGCAATACTATGAAGTCATACGTATTTTATAGTACATTACTGTAATGCTAAAATAGTCATTAGATAGTTGCATACCTGTTCTCATTTCTGAAGGTTCGAATTATGGACGCCACTGTAAATCGACTCAAATTGGGCTGGACTCTCAGTCCAGCCTCTCTCATGGTCAAACCGTGGTTGATCACATGATCAACAAATTTTGCCCTAATCTCATTAGAGATGCCTCTCCTTCCTTCTCTTCTTTGCCCTCGTCCTCTTCCTCTCCCTCCTACTCCTCTTGCTCTCTGTCCATTGTTGGCATCCATTGTTCAAAACAGGTAATCTGTCCTTTGACCTATTTATAGGCCTATACTACAGTAAAGCAGTGATTGGTTAGTGATCAGTTAAGCTATTAGTGTTTGCACATGTGAGGAGTGTGTGTGTGACCTGGTGAATAAGTGTAGTATTTTGATTGGTTGTGTTTGGAAAAGGAAAGCAAGTCACTTCGTGTTCGATTTTTGTGTTTTAGGTTGAGAATTTTGTGTAGTATTTTGAAAAAAGTGTTTCATGCAATTGACAACTGAGTCAAAGGCTGAGAAATAGCTTGTGGTTTTTCACATTTGGTGTGTAGTTTTGCACTTTGAGTGAGAGGTTTCAAAAATCGTGTGACATGAAAAGATTTTGTATGTAAGCAGTTGGAAAAAACTGTAATATGTGCAAGTAAATACTAGACTGTGAATTTACTATCATATCAGCACTGTATAGACACAGTACCTTAACCCAGTGTATTGTGCCTCACCATATTGACTGCTCTAGGTCTATGTCACATATTATCTTGCTGTCTGTTTCAGAGAGTCTTGGAGCTGGATGCCGCTGCAATTCAGCACGTTTATACTTACATTGATGAGGCTTCAACCTAGCCAAAAGAAGGTGACTGGGACGGAACGATATTGGCCACCGTGCCATTGTGAATGTCCCTGGACAGCTTAGCTGGAAAATCACGATGTGCGCAGCCATTAGCCAGCAAGGCGTCCTCCATCACTATGCCAACCTTGGTCCCTACAACACCGCCCTCCTCATCACATTCCTGGACACACTACATGGCATCCTCATTCCAGCCGAGCAGAGGGGTGGACCAGAGCAGCCCAGGTATGTTGTCATCTGGGACAGCGTGAGTTTCCACCGGGCTGCTCTGGTCCGCAACTGGTTCATCGACCACCCACAATATATTGTTCTATACCTCCCACCATATTCCCCATTCCTAAACCCCAAGTTCAGGATTTTTGTTTTTTTAGTTTCCCCTCGCACGCATGCCTCTTCTCCAGGCAATGGAGGATGCATGTGGTGAAGTTGATGTGGGGGCTTTTGGTGGCTGGATCCGTCACTCCAGAAGATTCTTTCCCCGCTGTTTAGCCAGGGAGAACATCGCTTGTGATGTAGATGAGGTGCTTTCGCCAGACCCAAATAGGAGGCAGAATGCAGCCTAATGTCTTTTTCTTACATTTTGCATGTGTTTTTGTCTTTTTGTGTTTAGAGTTTTGAAAGAATGAGCCACTTTTATTTATTTATTTTTGTACAGAAAACTCTTTATCTTCCTGAATGTTTTTCCTGGTTTTTCTGAGATCTCTTTTGTTCGAGGTATGGTTCACATCAGGCAATGCTTCTTGTGAATAGCAAACTCAAATTTTGTGTGTTTTTTATAGGTCAAACCAGCTCTACCAACATCTCCAATCTCGTCTCATTGATTGGACTCCAGGTTAGCTAACTCCTGACTCCAATGAGCTTTTGGAGAAGTCATTAGCCTAGAGGTTCACATACTTTTTCCAACCTACACTGTGAATGTTTACGTGATGTATTCAATATAGACAAGAAACATACAATTTGTGTGTTATTAGATTAAGCACATTGTCATTGTCTTGTTGTGACTTAGATGAATGTCAGATAAATTTGATGACCGATTTATGCAGAAATCCATGTAATTCCAAAGGGTTTTCGTACTTTTTCTTGCCACTGTACACTGAATATGCATACATACTGTATATATTTGTGCACATACATGTACGTGTGAGTGCTATGACAAACTGCCGTGGACTCCACTGCACACTGAACATGCAAAAGACACAAGATAGTAGTGTTTTACATTGTCACATCCGTGTGTAGTTGGCATGTATAAGAGATAATCGTTTGGTTTGTGTATAGAGTTAAAAGCACAATTTTGAGAAGAGTTAAATTAGTTTTGAATTAAGTGTTTGGTTTTGTAAGAGATATGTGACGTTTTGCATGCTATGTGTGTGTTTTGTGTGTAGAGAAAAGGAGCCATACGCTCAGAAAACATGTGTAAGCAATTGTCAAAAACTGTATATAAAAAATGTAACTGTCCATCATAGTGGCTATCCGGCCATCTTAAGTGGCTGTACCCTGTTACCAAACGGCTTGTGTTTCAGGGCACTGCAATCCAATACAAGCCACAGAAATGCTCCTCAGTCATGTCATTTCGGCTGTTCTTGTCACAACCCTCGTAACAGGTTTCCAAGGACACTGGTCCCAGGGAAGAGGTTTGTATTACCTGTATATTCCTGAAACCATATAATAATTTACTCAAACTTCCTCTCCAGCATACCATAAAAACACGGTTTGGTTCAAAATGACTAATTCTGTGAGCAATCAAAGGGGCTGTATTAAGGTTTAGTTGCTAATTGTTGACCTCAAATGCTGGTATTAGGAATGATCCTTAGTTTTAAGATAACAATTTATTATATGCTTTTTCTTGTGGGCATGGGGAGGTGTCCACCTTTCTGTCCAATGAGGGCATTTCTGGGCAATATCTCTGTCCGTTCAGTGGACCCCTTTTGGCTCAAGAGCACTCCCAGAGGCAAAGTTCCGTAGCCTCTTTAAAAGCGGTCATTGGGTAAAAACAGAATACTCATCCCATTATTACCACTATGATGTTTGGTTCATATGACCTCCCTACCATGTATTAGGCAAGATATCACAGGTAGACAATATCCCTCCTAAAGTGTCCGGCGATTCGAAAAGTTTAACAGGTTTCTATTGGGGGGAAAAAGTGATCTGATGGCTCAGAGATAACGTCATCAGCAAGGTCTTTGGCTGGGCTGTAAAGTGACCCCAGTCTGATATTCCCCGGACCCTGTCTTAGAATTATTAAAAGCTCATTCTCTTAATGCAGTCTCCCCGGTGTCACGTTTCACAGGCCCTCAGACACACACTACAGCCAATGAGATCGCCTGCTATTTTTGCCACAGGTAAGTAGACTGCCCGGGCTGATAGGTGTCTATTCAGATAATGCATGCGCCTTTCCCTTTGTCAAAATGCACTCTTATTTCAGAAACATAGAATTAGGTCTGACTTAGAGATGTGATCAAAATAAATGTCTTCTCTTTTTCATAAATTCTTACAGGAAGGAAATGTATATAGCTATTACTGTGGTGGCCATCTGTGGAAGAATTAACATAAAGTCACAGCAGTTTCTTTAGGTTATCTGGTTTAGGCTCTTTGGGCACGGAGAGGAACGAGGCCTGGATCATGCCTGCCTTAACCTTAATTATTCCCATAATCAAATGCATTCTACGTAGCCTCATTAATGACATTGATCTTTCACAATATCCCGGCCCATATTCGCTGAGATTATTGGATAAAGTGCAGGGCGAATCCTCTCGACTGATATCCGTGACCCCGGCAAGAAAATGTCGTTGCAGACATAAGTGGGTATTAAATGGATATAATTGACAGTGACCTCGTCTGCCTCCAGACCAGCGCTCATACAGGAGAGGGGGGATGAATTAACATGAGTGAGGAGAAGGAGAAATTAAAATGAAGAAAGGGAACACGGCCAGGAGATAGATCAGGGTTGAGCCAGGAGAGCTGATAGGCTTAATATCTGATGAGGGCCAAAACATCATGTGCTCTTGTCTCTGATTATTCAACATGCACATAACTCTTTCTCTTTTTTGCCATGTTGTTTGATTCTCAGTTATTGAATCTTTGAGAAAAGTGAGATACGGGAGAAAGTGTTAACTGCTACCAGCTCAATCACTTTGAGGTATTCTACTTTGGAAGACACAGGCCTCTTCAATTTGCGAAGGCCTAGCGTAGCCTGTATTTGGTTGCATTAACAACTGCTTGAGCTTTCCTCGTTAGCCCTTTTCTATAAGTGCAATGGTGCATGGATGTTAGTGAAAAATCCATTTCCTAATCCTAATCCATTTGTGTGACGATGTAGAATGATGATTTGAGGCGAGCTGACCTCAGTGTTACAACATGCTGCAGGGACTAGCTGGATGAGCTGGGCTTTCTAGTAGTGTAGGTTAATGTATACATGTGTAACTCTGTGTACGTTATCATGTGAAACGTGTGGCATCTGGATACAGAACGACCCCCCATTTGCTCCACCCCTGCACAGGTGGGCCCTGTCTTGATGCTTTTGCATTTTCTGCTGGTTTGTTGGCATGATGTTGGTAGTGTAATTGGAGTCTAGCACTGGTGAATCAGTGCCAGCCTGGGTGGGCATATTGCATATGATCATGTTTTGGGCAGATGGTCTGCTGGCAAAAGGAGGGCTAGATGGGGTGGAATAGGGGGAATTGACAGGGCCTGCAAATAGATGAACCTTTAGGGTTAAATCAGGGTCACCTAGTTTTTATTGACATGTTCTACAGTTTTATTCTGACACGACGTGTCTGAGTCACTTGATAATTGTTTCTGATGAGGGTAGTGTCCATCTATATTTAGAGAATTCTACATATAAAGCATATTGACAACTCTATATGTATCTGGTTTAGGGAGGGACTAGCTGAACAAAAATATAAACGCAACATGCAACAATTTCAAAGATATTACCAAGTCACAGTTCATATAATGAAATCAGTCAACTGAAATACATTCATTAGGCCCTAATCTATAGATTTCACGACTGGGAATACATACAGTGCATTGGGAAAATATTCAGACCACTTCCATTTTTCACATTTTGTTACGTTTACAGCCTTCCTTATTCTACAAATTTTCCCTCGTCAATCTGCACACAATATCCCATAATAACAAAGCAAAAACAGATTTTCAGACATTTTTTCAAATGTAGAAAATTTAAGAACAGAAATAACTTATTTACAGTGTATTCAGACCCTTTGCTAGAACTTCCGGCGCCAACAGAAATGGCCGCCTTGCTTCGCGTTCCTAAGAAACTATGCAGTATTTGTTTTTTTTACGTGTTATTTCTTACATTGGTACCCCAGGTAATCTTAGGTTTCATTACATACAGTCGGGAAGAACTACTGAATATAAGAGCAGCGTCAACTAACCATCATTACGACCAGGAATATGACTTTCGCGAAGCGGATCCTGTGTTCTGCCTTCCACCCAGGACAACGGAATGGATCCCAGCCGGCGACCCAAAACAACGACGTTGTAAAAGAGGCAAACGAAGCGGTCTTCTGGTCAGGCTCCGGAGACGGGCACATCGTGCGCCACTCCCTAGCATACTACTCGCCAATTTCCAGTCTCTTGACAACAAGGTTGATGAAATCCGAGCAAGGGTAGCATTCCAGAGAGACATCAGAGACTGTAACGTTCTTTGCTTCACGGAAACATGGCTCACTCGAGAGACGCTAACGGAGTCGGTGCAGCCAACTGGTTTCTTCACGCATCGCGCCGACAGAAACAACCATATTTCTGGTAAGAAGAAGGGCGAGGGGTATGCCTTATGATTAACGAGATGTGGTGTGATCATAACAACATACAGGAACTCAAGTTCTTCTGTTCACCTGACTTAGAATTCCTCACAATCAAATGTCGACCACATTATCTACCAAGGGAATTCTCTTCGATTATAATCACAGCCGTATATATTCCCCCAAGCAGACACATCGATGGCCCTGAACAAACTTTATTTGACTCTTTGCAAACTGGAAACCACATATCCTGAGGCTGCATTCATTGTAGCTGGGGATTTCAACAAGGCTAATCTGAAAACAAGACTCCCTAAATTGTATCAGCATATCGATTGCGCAACCAGGGCTGGTAAAATCCTGGATCATTGCTATTCTAACTTCTGTGACACATATAAGGCCCTCCCGCGCCCTCCTTACGGAAAAGCTGACCACGACTCCTACAGACAGAAACTAAAACAAGAAGCTCCCGCGCTCAGGTCTGTTCAAAGCTGGTCCGACCAATCTGATTCCACGCTTCAAGACTGCTTCAATCATGTGGATTGGGATATGTTCCGCATTGCTTCCAACAACAACATTGACGAATACGCTGATTCGGTGAGCGAGTTCATTAGAAAGTGCATTGACAATGTCGTTCCCATAGCAACGATTAAAAGATTCCAAAACCAGAAACGGTGGATTGATGGCAGCATTCGCGTGAAACTGAAAGCGCGAACCACTGCTTTTAACCAGGGCAAGGTGACCGGAAACATGACCAAATACAAACAGTGTAGATATTCCCTCCGCAATCAAACAAGCTAAGCATCAGTATAGAGACAAAGTAGATTCGCAATTCAACGGCTCAGACACAAGAGGTATGTGGCAGGGTCTACTGTCAATCACGGATTACAAAAAGAAAACCAGTCCCGTCACGGACCAGGATGTCTTGCTCCCAGACAGACTAAATAACTTAATGCCCGCTTTGAGGACAATACAGTGCCACTGACACGGCCCGCAACCAAAATCCTGTGGACTCTCCTTCACTGCAGCCCACGTGAGTAAAACATTTAAAAGTGTTAACCCTCGCAGGGCTGCAGGCCCAGACGGCATCCCCAGCCGCGTCCCCAGAGCATGCGCAGACCAGCTGGCTGGTGTGTTTACGGACATATTCAATCAATCCTTATCCCAGTCTGCTGTTCCCATATGCTTCAAGAGGGCCACCATTATCCCTGTTCCCAAGAAAGCTAAGGTAACTGAGCTAAACGACTACCGCCCCGTAGCACTCACTTCCATCATCATGTAGTGCTTTGAGAGACTAGTCAAGGACCATATCACCTCCACCCTACCTGACACCCTAGACCCACTCCAATTTGCTTACCGCCCAAATAGGTCCCCAGACGACGCAATCGCAACCACACTGCACACTGCTCTAACCCATCTGGACAAGAGGGATACCTATGTGAGAATGCTGTTCATCGACTACAACTCAGCATTTAACACCATAGTACCCTCCAAACTCGTCATCAAGCTCGAGACCCTTTGTCTCGACCCCGCCCTGTGCAACTGGGTACTGGACTTCCTGACGGGCCGCCCCCAGGTGGTGAGGGTAGGAAACAACATCTCCACCCCGCTGATCCTCAACACTGGGGCCCCACAAGGGTGGGTTCTGAGCCCTCTCCTGTACTCCCTGTTCTCCAACTCAATCATCAAGTTTGCGGACGACACTACAGTGGTAGGCTTGATTACCAACAACGACGAGATGGCCTACAGGGAGGATGTGAGGGCCCTTGGAGTGTGGTGTCAGGAAAATAACCTCACACTCAACGTCAACAAAACAAACGAGATGATTGTGGACTTCAGGAAACAGCAGAGGGAGCATCCCCCCTATCCACATCGATGGGACAGTAGTGGAGAGGGTAGTAAGTTTTAAGTTCCTCGGCGTACACATCACGGACAAACTGAATTGGTCCACCCACACAGCCAGCGTTGTGAAGAAGGCGCAGTAGCGCCTCCTCAACCTCAGGAGGCTGAAGAAATTCGGCTTGTCACCAAAAGCACTCACAAACTTCTACAGATGCACAATCGAGAGCATCCTGTCAGGTTGTGTCACCGCCTGGTACGGCAACTGCTCCACCCACAACCGTAAGGCTCTCCAGAGGGGAATTGATGGAAATTGATGTAAAATATATCACTAACCACTTTAATTAATATCATTTTTACATACCCTACATTACTCATCTCATATGTATCTGTATATACTGTACTCTATATAATCTACTGCATCTTTATGTAATACATGTATCACTAGCCACTTTAAACTTTGCAACTTTGTTTACATACCCTACATTACTCATATCATACGTAGATACTGTACTCGATACCATCTACTGCATCTTGCCTGTACCATCACTCATTCATATATCTTTATGTACATATTCTTTATCCCTTTACACTTGTGTGTATAAGGTAGTAGTTTTGGAATTGTTAGGTTAGATTACTCGTTGGTTATTACTGCATTGTCGGAACTAGAAGCACAAGCATTTCGCTACACTCGCATTAACATCTGTAGAGCTCCGAGACAGAATTGTGTTGAGGCACAGATCTGGGGAAGGGCTACCAAAACATTTCTGCAGCATTGAAGGTCCCCAAGAACACAGTGGCCTCCATCATTCTTAAATGGAAGAAGTTTGGAACCACCAAGACTCTTCCTAGAGATGGCCCCGGGCAAAACTGAGCAACCGGGGGAGAAGGGGCTTGGTCAGGGAGGTGACCAAGATCCCGATGGTCACTCTGACAGAACTACAGAGTTCCTCTGTGGAGATGGGAGAACCATCCAGAAGGACAACCATCTCTGCAGCACTCCACCAATTAAGTCTTTATGGTAGAGTGGCCAGACAGATGCCACTCCAAAGTAAAAGGCACATGACAGCCCGCTTGGAGTTTGCCAAAAGGCACCTAAAGACTCTCAGACCATGAGAATCAAGATTCTCTGGTCTGATGAAACCAAGATTGAACTCTTTGGCCTGAATGCCAAGTGTCACATCTGGAAACCTAACCTGAAGCATGGTGGTGACAGCATCATGTGTGGGGCTGTTTGTCAGTGGCAAGGACTGGGAGACTAGTCAGGATCGAGGGAAAGATGAACGAAGAAAAGTACAGAGAGATCCTTGATGAAAACCTGCTCCAGAGTGCTCAGGACCTCAGACTGAGGCAAAGGTTCACCTTTCAACAGGACAACGACCCTAAGCACACAGCCAATACAACACAGGAGTGGCTTCGGGACAAGTCTCTGAATGTCCTTGAGTGGTCCAGCCAGAGCCCAGATTTGAACCCCATCAAACATCTCCAGAGAGACCTGAAAATAGCTGTGCAGCGACACTCCCCATCATACCTGACAGAGCTTGAGAGGATCTGCAGAGAAGAATGGGAGAACCTCCCCAAATACAGGTGTAGCTTGTAGCTTCACACCAAAAAAGACTCAAGGCTGTAATCGCAGCCAAAGGTGCTTCAACAAAGTACTGAGTAAAGGGTCTGAGTACTTATGTAAATGTGATATTTTCAGTTTTTCGCTTTGTCATTGAAGGATATTGGGTGTAGACTGATGAAGAAAACAACAACAATTGAATCCATTTTAGAATAAGGCTGTAACGTAACAAAATGTGGAAAAAGTCAAGGGGACTGAATGCTTTCCGAATGCACTGTATATGCTTCTGTAACGGTTTTCGTCCTCCTCTTCAGACGAGGAGTATGAAGGATCGGACCAAAACGCAGTGTGGTAAGTGTTCATGATATTTAATAGAACAGAACACTTACCACGCTGCGTTTTGGTCAGATCCTTCAGACTCCTCGTCAGAAGAGGAGGACAAAAACCGTTACACAATCACCCACCACAACCGGACCAAGCAGAGGTAACCAGGAGCAGAGGGTTCTGGACTCCTGGACATGGGAGGAGATTTTGGACGGAAAGGGACCCTGGGCACAGGCTGGGGAATATCGCCGCCCCAGGGAAGAGCTGGAGGCAGCCAAAGCAGAGCGGCGGCATTATGGTTGTGCAGGCTCTGTGCTCGAGACCTCCAGTGCGCCTCCACGGTCCGGTCCATCCGGTGCCTCCTCCACGCACCAGACCTCTGGTGGCAGCCCCATGCACCAGGCTGTCTCTCCGTCTCCTCCCTCCAGGTGCTCCCTCCTGTCCTGAGCACTGCCAGAGTCTCCCTCCTGTCCAGCGGTTCCAGAATCTCCCTTTCTTTTTTCTATGTTATGTTTATGTGTTTGGCCTCGTATGGTTCTCAATCAGAGGCAGGTGTCGTTCGTTGTCTCTGATTGAGAATCATACTTAGGTAGCCTGTTTTCCACATTTTAGTTGTGGGTGATTGTTTTCTGTTTTGTGTCTGCACCAGACAGAACTGTTTCGGTTTCATTTCGTTCTCTTGTTGTTTTTGTCATTAAGTGTTCTGTTCTATTAAATATCATGAACACTTACCACGCTGCGTTTTGGTCCGATCCTTCATACTCCTCCTTAACATTAATAACATTCCACCCATGATTCCACTAGAGGGCGATTTGGTCATTTGACTGCCAGAAAGGTCTACCATGATGGCACACACACACTTACAGTACACTAGGTGAGATAGCCTCTCTGTTGGAACTGATAAAACGTGTGAGAATGTGAGATATTTTTTTTGAGTGGGTCAGATGGAAAAACTAAGAACGATGGTTCCCTTTTTCTCTTTTTAATAATTCTGCCAAAGAATAAATGTGTTTTCTTGCAGACGCACATCACTGTAACATTGCGAGCCATTTAGAATTTTTTCTTAGCCATAAAGCAGTCTAAGATCACAGTGTGGTGGGCAGACTTATGTACCTGTCTACAAACCCAGGCGCTTTGGAGGAAACATATTACTTTTGAAGATGAAAAATGGCTCAGGCAAAGTCTTGCACATACAGCCGGATAAAGTTTATCTTCGGGCAAGCGTGGCTGCCAGCAATACTTCCAGAGAACTTTAATCTTTCCCTTCGAAAGCTCACCTCACCTGATTTCTGTTTGTGGGGGAGGGGGGTGCTGACGGGAAGCAGGCAGGGAGTGTTTTGACACCCGTCTGCTGGAAATGAGCAAAGGAGTCGGTCTGCTGCTCTGCTGCCGTGCACTGTGCCCTGCCTGCCGTGGCGTTGGCTGTTACACTCCGCTCCACCGGGGCTAGTTCATTAGAGACATTATAACTTGGTGGAAATAACCAAACCTAAGTAAAGTACTTCACCAAGTCAGCCCCAGCCACAGGAATGTGCCTTTACTGAGAATAATCCATCAGGGCGATCTGATGAAGTCCTGATAAATGTTTAACCCAAGAGGTACATGATAAGTAGCTTATTAAATGTCACAGTTATGTGATCCGCGCCGGGCGATATTACATACGGTTGCCTCGCTCGCCCTCACACGTCATCTAGGGGCAAACTTCATTAAGGCGATGCTCTGCTGTTGTCCAGAAGAACAGGAAACACACCACAGCAGCGAAGCACACTAGTAACGGTGAACACTATTGATGTGGCCAGCAGATCAGATCTAATTTCGACACACCGCTCTTACTCCCAATACCTAACTTTTTCAGCGAAATCTGACATTGACACAGAACCAGAGAAGTAGAGTGAAAGAGAGAGACAAAGAGAGAGAGATACAGTAAAAGAGATATAGATATACAGTGTATATAGATAGGGAGATAGATACAGGAGAGAGAGAGAGAGAGAGAGACATTGCTGTCAGTAGGGGGCTTGCCTTAGAGGGAAAATGTCAGCACTGTCGATGAGAAGGAGGTCTTGATGTCACAATGATAGGTTTCTGTAATGTACACCGTAATTCATGTTAGTGCATGGTGTGTCTATGTGTATATATTTCTAGGAGAGAAACAGAGCTGTAAGCAGGCTCATATTTTTGTGGTTGAGCCAGGCTAGTTCAAAAGCTTGAAATACCATATATGGTTGTATAGGATATAGTTAATTTCCCCTCCACATTAAAACTTGATTTAGCTACTTCATTCAACGTGAAAACGTCAAAAACCTGTAGATTTATTTTCAAAGAGGGCAATCATTGATATGTTTCTTCTCAATTGTCTCTCCGTCGGCCTTTAGCTCGATCAGAGACAGAGAGAGATACATCGCTAACATTTAAACCCTCTGCCCTTGCAAAAATCATAAGACCTATTGAATCAGGGTGGAAATCCCAAAATATATGCAAATTGATCAATCAGGGATTAAAAGCGTCATTGTGCATGTCAATAAGGGATGGTGGTGGCTTGACGGTGTCATATTGACTTTTACGTATTAATACTCAGTGTCCTACTGGACCATCAGACTGATTGTTTGGAATGTAAATGATGCTACTTACGGCTCTAGTGACTGATGGCTTGAATTCCAATTAATCAATTGCTTCATCAATTTCCCTAATTCAGATCAAATGTCTCCTGAGTGCACACTCTTCTTTCCGTGGTATTAGGATAAACAAATGCTTTGGAAGTCATTTTCATCAATCTCATGTAAATGCCAATACGCCTTATGGGCCCAGTCCAGGTTAAGGTCGTAATGGCTTGTGTGTGTTGGTGTGTGTGTGTGTGGATAAGTAAGATGACTTGAATATTGTTGTTGAACGTGATGAAGGCCTTGTTTTGGGTCTTTTGGGTTCTTCAGTGTGTGTGTGTGTGTGTGTGTGTGTGTGTGAACGTGTGCTAGCACGTGTTGTCTAGCGCATGCCCACGTTGCTAGTGCCACCACTCTTACCGAAAGTAGTAAAACATCAAGATGGCAATGACATGCCCCGTTGTCATGCCCCGTTGTCATGCCCCGTTGTCATGTCTCCATACTCAGCGGCCTTCGTCTTTCGTCGCTATGTATACCAATATGTTTGTCTCCTCCCACCCGAAGTCAAGGACAGGCTAGCTTCCTGTCGTCTGATGTTACTCGCCTGTATAACGTGTTTATGACAGGCCATGTGATCCTCTATGTGATGACAGCTATTCCACATTACCTGGCCTGACGTGTCCTGCCCTGTCGTGATGTATACATATCGGTCGATCTCAAAACCCCGGCTGCCTGCCATCAAAGACCTCACCGCACGACAAGCCTTGTCGTTTATACAAAATAAAATCAAGTATTCATAAGTAGCCTGTAATGGGATATTGGCTGACAGATTTAATAATTCAGTTTTGCTGAGGCTTAACTGGCATTAGTTTGATAGCAAATGGTCGCCTTGGTAAAGAATTCATCAGAGACAATGCGAGGAGTGAGAAGATGGACATAATTATGCCTACTTCATTTACTTGAGGTCGTCACAAATTAAAAGCTAGTTATCTAAAGAGTGATTGGCCATTTAAGCGTGCAAAGGTACTGTAATTTGATTTATGAATGTGATCCTGCCCAACCCCTCATTTCATACATTAATGTTTCAGTGGGAGCAATTATGCATTGTGCCACTACTCTTCATACCTCTATTATTCAGGCCGAATATCTTTGTCAGAGGGTGTGTAATGGTATTGCTAAATATTCTATAATGGCCAAATGAGACCTTCTCTTAACACCCATTATTAGCTTGCCCTTTTCTTCAAATTGAACTTCTTTTTTAAAATAATTGCCTTTGACTAGATTAATGACAAGGATAATCGAAGACGGTATGCAGGAACAGAGATGTTGTCATGTACGGCATCAATCTTGTGATCTCGCCTCATCGTTGACGTGTCATTTATATTGTCCTTCTTTTGTCGCATTTTGAGAACTGCCACCTGACAGTCTGAATTCCAAGGGATAGTGGAAGTGGAGTATGGATGACCCAGCTCTCAGGCTGTTCCTAGGCATGTCCTTGGCATGTTGTACTTTCAATTGTATTCACATATACATTTCAATACCGTGAGTGGATATTGCTATATTGCTATGTTTGGAGGATTGTATTGGTCTTTCATATCAGCTTACCTGTTTTTATTGTGTTGTATATTTGTAAAGTATATTTGTTAGCTTTGGTAACACTTTATTTGGATAGTCCATCTGAAGATGCTCAACAGACTATAATTTAATTTAACCCTTACCCTAACCCTTATTCTAAACTTAATCCTAACCGTAACCTTAGCACGCAGTTGCTTATCAACAGATAGTTTGATGATAGTATGGCCATCTGTAGAGCATCTACAGATGGAAAATCTGGACTATCCAAATAAAGCTTGACCTTAGTAAAAGCTATCACTAAAAAGGTATAACCTTATAACAATGACCTATGTATACTATGCATAAGTGTAGTGTCCAAAACATTTACCTCAATCCCCACATAAAGGGGTCATTTTTTATTTCTGGTTATAATTAGCTTTATTTCCTTTTCTTGAGTCTTGAGTTCTGTTATCATAAATCTAGGTATAACTGTTCATTTTTTACCGTCCGGCTTGAAATAATCTAGAATTTGAATTTTTAATAAACACTAACATTATGTCTAAATTGTTTGCACTATATGGTGTGGATTATTCGGTCATGGGTGGACGGTCAGCAAGCTCAGCCTGAGAACGCTGAGAGCTAAGCAATGAGGCGGCATACACCAGGGCTCGACAAATGCTTACCGGTCGTGAACTACATCGATCTGTGGTATAATTCTCTATGAAATTGATGTATGAGGGCAGCCATTGACAGAAAGGGTAAAGACCACTTTGAGATGTCCCTTGTGAATAAGTATGATGGAAAATAGATTGTTGAAGAAGATTTATGTTTGTTCTCCCCTGCCACTGAGCTGCCCCCCGCTCTTGACGGCTTCTATATGCCCCGCCACCTGGCTTTATTTCAGCTGCCAGCTCTCTGATGATTAGCTTGTTCGCTAACGTAAAGCTGCAGGCAGCAGTGTATTTCAAACATTAACACATCTACCAATCAGTTATGACGTAGCTACACTTCCGAAGGGCCTTGTTTAAAAGAGAGGAAAGTGAATGTACACTCTTAGAAAAATGGGTTCCAAAAGGGTTCTTCTCTGTCTTCATAGGAGAACCCTTTTTGGTTCCAGGATAGAACCCTTTTTGGTTCCATGTTGAACGCTCTTTGGAAAGGGGTTCTACCTGGAACAAAAATGGTTTTACCTGGAACCAAAAAGGGTTCTTTAAAGAATTGATCATGTACAGTACATGACCATGTTCTGCTGCTTAATTCAAAAATGATGTTTGAAATGTTTTCAAATTGTTGATTATTTTTGTCGTCAAATTGATTAATGCATTGTGTAGATGTACAGTGGGTGAGAAGAACCCAATGTACTGTACAGTACTATTTATACAGTAGTCACTGACAAATGTGTACTTTAAATTGTTGTCTTTCGTGTTAAATATTTGTGCACACTACGCATCGTTTCATTAATTTACCCTTCTTATCTCTGCTCTTTTCTGTTGGAGGTATTGTGAATGGGAAGGAACATATTTAGCAGGTTAACTTTGTGAAAGTGTGTGAGGCTAACTCCTAGCCTGTTCTGGCTCCTTTCTGGCTCTCTGTTGTCGGCCTGCCAACAGTGTAATCAGATAATACCACTGAGAGGTCAAAAGCACCGCAAGCCTTTAGCTTCAGATTTCTGTCACCTTTTACAAAAAAATAAAATAAAAATAAATAAATAATCAAACCCAAACTTGAAAGCTTGATGCAAGAGCCTATCTCTCTGAAATATCTTATTAGTAGAATAGGCTGTGGTACGGCCTGAGCATCAAGTTACCTACGAAGACAATGCGTTATGCATCAAAAGATCCTACTGTATATGTTTTTGGCATACACATGAGTTAAGTCCATTTTTAAAATCTAAAGGAAGATAAATGAATGATGGAGTGTATCTAACAGAATGAAAACGTCTTCAAATCCATGACTGTTCCAGTCTGAGGTTGTGACCATTTCAGTTCCTTGTCTTTTTATTTTGCATCGTGAGTGCTGACCAGCAGTGGCCACTGCTGGAAGGTGTGTAACGGTAAACTCCGTCCCCCTCATCACCAGGTGCCCTGTCTCATGGCCCATTAGAGAGAGGATAGTTTGAACTAAGACCTGCCTGAAGCACACCGCTACATGGGAACCCCACCACCCTGCATCACTGTCAGGGAGCGATGTTTTTTTTTTGTTGCAAAAACATCACTATGTGATGCGTATCCACTGATACCAGACAGCACAGGCCTACGGTATCACTGAACTGTACAACCTGGAGTCCCACACAGGCAAATGGATTCCTGCACTGTATCACGGTGTAAGATAATAGAAAAAAACATTGTCCTACCCTGAAGCCCTGAGACACAAAACTGTGGCTTTTGTATGCTATTACCATGGAGAGTGGCTTAGTCCTCTTCCGTCATATTCTGTGGGACCAACCCACGAGGTATTGGGGTGCGGCAAATCAAAAAACATACGGTCTACAATCAAGTTGAACTCAAAGGGGCATGACGGGGAAATATAGAACTGCGTCATGTTCGTCTTAACCCTGGTGTCGTGATTAGCTTCTTGTGTGAGCTCTGACTTCAGTAACTCCCCAAAGTCTTCCCATGCTGCTGCCCTGGCAGGGATCCTCTCCTTGTGTAACCTTATTTTACATTATGCTCAAATGAAAACATCACCTTGTAGCTTCTCCCCGAGTTTAAACAGGACAAAACTAGTACCAATTAGGCGCTGGAAAATGTTTCTACAGATGATGTATTCGAAAGCGAGACCTCTGTGTGCCTTTCTTTCATCAGGTTGCCAGAGGAGGGAAAGGGCTCTGTCTTGTTGATGATTGGCTTGGCAATCATTCGGAAACAGCCGGTGTCACCAACTGAATACACGGACTGGATGGAGTACATATGCACCTCTTCATGTCATTATACCTATTCATGTCATTATACCAAACTTATTTTATAGTGGGGTAATTTAGCTCATCTAAGTACCCCTGTAATGAAACACTGAAAACATTGAAACGGTATACTCTTTGAGCCCAAATGTCAAAAAGTCACAGCCCAATGAGATTGACAGATATTGTACCCATTCAAACACAAACCAAAACCATTTCCAGAATGTATGGCACTATCCCATTGGTATTCATCGATCCTAATTTTCAATAAAACACACGTTATTTGTTATGAGGTCATGGTGGATGTTAAAGGGGGAACGTGTGTCTATGACCCGCACCACTAATCGAGTCACACACTTTGTACACGTCTCATTATGAATATATTATTGGGTACACAGTATACACTTGAAAAAAAGACACGCGTTAAGAAGTTGGCCTGTGTCTTGGTGCCCGTGTTCTGTGGGAGTAGTGCAAAGTACATTTAATGGAATCTGTTTGAGCTGTGAATACAGCTGCCATCAATATTGAGCTTTTGTGCTTCGGTGTATCTCATCCCCTTTTATTCTGTGTTATTCTTGGTGTTCTACGCTCTGTCCCTGAACCCCTGCACCTGCCTGTAACCATCACCTGTTTGACCTGATGTTGATAAGAGAGTTGACTGAGGGACAGTGAGGAAGTCCAGGTGATGAGACGATCTGTCACACACACCCATCATCTTATGCACCAGTGTAACCTTAGCCTTCTGTGAGACACCGGGGGGTGGGGGGTGGGGGGGGGGGGGGTGGGGGTGGGGGGGGTGGGGGGAGCAGCATCCTTAGAGCGTCTGGGCCCTCTGGAAGAACCTTTCTATCTTTCCTCGAGAAGAGATGACACCGCCGAGATCTTTGCTTCAGATTTTGTTGTCTTCCCCAAGCACTTAATGTGATCAGAGAATTAAAATTTCAGGGAGTCATTTAATGAAAGCCCCGAGCCAGATGACCGGTGACACCAAGCTAGAGTTTCCTACAAGTCATATCTGCCGCAATTCACATTGCAATCCCTCCTTTCTTTTTGTTTCTATCTGAACGCCCCATTCCCTTCACCCCTCCCTCCCCCCAATCCCGTCGTTGTTTAATGTGATCAGGTCGATTTATTATGGGCCATGAGGTCGTTGCGATGTTCTGTAATTGGAGGGGCCGCTGAATTGTATTAATAGGGTCCGTATAGCACAGTAAACTAGAGCATTTACATTTCATTTATTTTATTGCGCCGCTGTTCATTTCATTTGTAATGAAGCTCTCGTTATGATGGAGGGCATATTTTAATGATCTTTAAATAAGATGAACGAATGTTGCCCTTGACCTGACAGAATTGTTTTGATGATATCTGATTTCTCCCCCTTTTGTGTTATTAATTGCAAGACAAAGAGTGTTGGAAAAGCATGGGGCTGAATACAGACATTATAAGGACATTAATTCAAGCATGTTTTAGCTGATTTAAGGCAGAGGATTAGCCTGATCATCACCTCCATCCATCCCTCTCCGTTGTTCCCTTAAAAGAAAACATCCCTCCCGCCTTCAATTCTTCCTACTGTCGTTTTATTTTCTCATTTAGCGTAATGAATCAAATAGAGTGAGCTTGTTATGAGCTTTAGTGATTGGATGATCAGTGTGCCAGACCAATCATAAAGCAGCACAGTGCATCATCAAGCAACTTTGCTCTGCCAAGCCACTTCACACTGGAAAATGGGCCGCAAACAAATAATTCACACTCTACACTTGTATCACTTCGATAGTAGTCTGCAGATGCACTTTGCTAATTTGCAAGAAGTGTGGAACACTCCTTAATGGCAAAAACATCAGTTACAAAAGTTTTGGGAGATGCTATGAATACGGTTCTAACAATGGTTCTAATGGTGATGATGTACAAGCTTCTGTATAGGTATGTCTGGTTAGTATCTCGGTACCTCGATATCTGTGGTTGAATCTTAATTGCATCTCCTTGATTCTTTGAGCCCACTCTCCTCCCCTCCTTCTCAAAACCCATTGGACGATAAGGTCAGCCCCTCTGACCTCATCCGATGGGTTTTGAGAAGGAGGGGAGGAGGGAGGAACGTGAGGAATCAAGGAGATGCAATTGTTCTTTTCTCTCCGTCCATATCAACACCCTCGTTTGTTGACGGGAGCGAAAGAGAGCATAATGTGAGGAGGAACGATGAAGTGAGCTGGTATTGTAAGATCAACTGGAAACAGATAATATTGGTTACATCAAGCTGTGCATTTTATGAATGCATGTCTCTGTTTCTTCATGTCTGGACCTGTGTGTCTGTGTCTGTGTGTCTGTGCATGTACTGTATGTCTGTGTCAGTGTGAAGTTGTCTGTGTGTCTGTATCTATGCGTCTGTGTCAGTGCTTTTGTTTCTGCTTCTGGGTCAGTGTGCATCTGTCTGTGTGTCTCTGTCTCTGTGTCAGTGTGCATTTGTCTGTGTGTCCGTATCTGTGTGTCAGGGGCTTAAGATACTTTGTCTCATTAATGAGAGGCGTTCAGGTCTCCACTGGGACCTGTGGAAGATAATCTTCTCGTGTTTTGCTATGAAAGCGCTTCTGACCGTAACCGAAGAAACTCACTCAAACCGATGGAGGGCCCGGCTGAATTATTCAGCGTTTACAATCAATTTTACCCCCCAAAACCACCTACACCTTCCAACCTCATGCCACACACCCCACCTCCCATCATGGGAATGTTGACAATTCCCTGCACATGAGATAGTGTGTGTGTGTGTGTGTGCATCACAAGTTTCATTAGTGTCATATTCAAGAGAACTGTTGTATTTTTTGTTTGAGGACATTTGTGAAGTGTTTAAATTACCGTCTCTACGTGGCTATTCCTCATGAAACTAAAACAAGACCATGATGTTTTGGATTTTCACAAAGTGTAATCCATAGAAGGGTCCTTTGGAGGATATGTTGACATGTATTTGACATTTGTATCTAAATGCATAATTGAGAAATAATGAATCACTATTTATGACATTTTGGCCTTACACTGGCCACCTTTAAGACTCTATAATGTTTCATTTGTAGGTGCTACAAAGCAAACATTGGAGTCATATGGAGCTTTACCGCTTGCTCTGTAATTTGAGTACTATTTTTATTTTAATAACAATTTTCTTGCATTTCATTTATGAATATTGAAAAATATGAACATGAAAATATACCCTTTTTTATTTGGCACATTTGTCGAATATAATGTTAAACATAATGTACAATTAGGGATATCAACGTCCCGGAGTGGGATCTCGGCTACTTTGAGTTGTTATCCAATTTGTAAGCATTACCAACAATGAATGTGAAAATGGATTCAAAATGGTCACTTCTGCTGGTGATTTGCAGGATGTGCAATGGCACAAGCATAAGGAGGGCTGTGATTGGTTACATTGCCTACTATGCCAATTGCTCTGTATAAAACTCTAAATCTAGCAGAGATCCCACGCTGGAACTTCGATATGCCCTTAGAGTAATACACTCAACAATACATAGAACATGTTCAAAATTCACACATATATTCTTTAATATTCATAAATTGTATGAAAATGATTCAAATCAAAATACTAATCATATTACAGAGCAAGCAGTAAAGCTTCATATGACACCAACGTTTGCTTCTTAGCAAAAAATTAAATAATGTTTTATTGTCACATACACCTGACAGGTGCAGTGAAATGTTCTGTTTTACAGCCTCAGTCATAGCAGTACAGCACCGTTGAGGAATTTAGGGATAATTGCCTTGCTCAAGGGCACATCAACAGATTTTTCACCTTGTCCGGTCAGGTATTTAAACCAGCAACCTTTTGGTTACTGGCGCAATGCTCTAACCACTAGGATACCTGTCGCCCTTTGAAAAACCTATAGATGAAACATGGAGTCTTAAAGGAGACTTTTGTAAGGCCAAAAATGTCATAAATATATAAATATGTCATTTATGCTTTTAAATACAAATGTCAAACATATGTCAGCAATCCTTCCTCCAAAGGACCCTTCTATGGATAGAATTTTGTGACAAACCCAAATATCATGGTCATAATTTCATGAGGAATCAATCTACAGTCTCTTTGGCTGGGTTTCTCTGTCCCTCTTATGCGTCT
Source organism: Oncorhynchus tshawytscha (assembly GCF_018296145.1). Classification (NCBI taxonomy): domain Eukaryota; kingdom Metazoa; phylum Chordata; class Actinopteri; order Salmoniformes; family Salmonidae; genus Oncorhynchus; species Oncorhynchus tshawytscha. Next base: position 26,944,373 of record NC_056431.1, read on the forward strand.
TCATTCTCTGTCCCTCTTACATTTCCTCTTCGTTCACTCTCTAATTCTCTCTCCGCAACTCTGCTAGGCTCTGAAAAACATGTCACTCTCTGGCGATTTGATTTAGGATGGAAAAAAGAGGGTGTTTTGTTCATTGCACATTAATAACTAGGCTTTTTCTCTCTCTGTGTGTGTATGTGTGTGTGTGTGTGTGTGTGTGTGTGTGTGTGTGTGTGTGTGTGTGTGCATGTGCGTGTGCGCCCGTGTATGTGTGTGCATGTGTGTGTACGCACCTGTTTACGTGTGTGTTTGTGTACACATGCGTGCGTGTGTGTGGGGGAGAGTGTATCAGCTTTCCAGTGGTATGATTCAGCTCTGACAGGAGTTAGCTATATTATTCTGTACAATAAGTTGCAGTATAATACTGATGTGGATTACCTCAATTGCAGGTGATAATAGACAGGCAGTGGAGCAGACAGGCCGATACAGGACACCCACTCCTGTGTGGGAAGCCATATTAATTATTTCTTGTGTGCCTGTCGACTGTCCATCAGAGTGGAGGCCAGAGGCCCGGGGGTATGTACTAGGGGGGTGGTAGGGAAGTGGTTACGTTTTGGGAGTGATAAGCTTGTGATTCATTCACTATTGTTTCATCAGGTGATGGATAGACTGTTTGTGTATGTGTGTGTGTCTGTGTATGCATGCATGTGTGTGCGCATCTGCACACACTCCTGCGTGTGTTTGTGTGTATGTACCGGTCACAGATACCTCTGATATGCCCTACCGAGCAGGAGGCCTTTGCTATGCGTAATGCAATGCAGTATGCAGGATTCTTTGTCAATGCTGGAATCATGGAGGAATGTGATACCTGGTTTAAGCATGATTAAATTGACACCCCATAGAGTGTCTCGGATACGTTTTTGTGCTCTTGATACTGCGGTCGGCGGCTTATTCAACACTGCTGCCTGTCTCACATTCGTTCAGAGTTTCAGCTGTCATGCTGACATTGCATTGCAATTATAGAGAGTAAGAGGGCGAACGCATTAAGCTCTGTGGGCAGAGTATCAGAACAGCACCGCTCTCCTGCCTCCACTTTGGGATAAGTTTCCCTTTGATGCTAAAGAGCACAGATAACGCAGAAATCAGCCAAATGAGGTGTAGCGGTCCTGATTCTGTGGGTGTGTCCAGAATGGCACCCTGTTCCCTACTTCTGACCTCAGCCCTATGGGCCCTGGTCAAAAGTAGTCACTATTTAGGGAATAGGGTGCCATTTAGGATGCACATTCTATTCTGGTTCTTCAAGGAATCTCCCAAAACAGGCCTGCTGCTGTACAGCAAGCACTTGGCGCGTACACGGGGCAGACTTCCAAGCCGTTCCTCTACATACTCATCTGTGGACCTCCAAAGGACTCAAAGGTTAAGGCTGGCTTCCTGAACATCTGCTCCTAACATCAAAGCTCTCTGGGCTATTTAAGTGTTTAGTGGCTCCAGGGCTTGGAAATTATGACCAGCATGTTCCTCCATGCTATATTTATTATTTACATAATAATGATGCTGCTATTGTTTATTTTCACTTTGTTCTTTTCCCCTCTTTCCGGATGCACGGCCCCCAGAACAACCACATTTATCAAATGTGTCGTCAACAGAACTGAAATGAGAAATCATTTACTTTGTCAGGCATTTGTATGGTTTTGAGCTTGTCAATGACTGTGTGACCGTGTGTTTGTGCGTGTGTTGCCCAGGTTGAGTAGAATGGCAGGTCTATCCCCAATCAGGTCACCATGTTTCCGTGATGGTTTTATTATTGTCAGATAAACAGGCAGCCAGAATGAGACTAGAACCTGGGAGAGAGAGAGAGAGAGAGAGAGAGAGAGAGAGAGAGAGAGAGAGAGAGAGAGAGAGAGAGAGAGAGAGAGGGAGAGAGAGAGAGAGAGGGAGGGAGAGAGAGAGAGAGAGAGAGAGAGAGAGAGAGAGAGAGAGAGAGAGAGAGAGAGAGAGAGAGAGAGAGAGAGCAGCCACAAAGAGAAGCTTTGTTTATGGCCTTCATTCTTGGCCACACACAAGGCTTAGCAAGAGAGCATTTCCTGTACTGATTCATTCCCCCTTCTGTCGTTTGCGTAACTTGTGCCTCTATTAACAAAAGGGGGGGAGGAAATCTAAATCTTTCTGTGGCTAAACTTGTTTTTCCATTGACCTTCCCATGTTGCATGTTCAGGATGAGATCCATTTAAGTGTCGACCCATTAGTTATGACTTACTCACCTTAGCTTATTGGAAGATAACTTACAGATGTAGCTGTAGGTAATGACATTTTCAGTGTTGTGTCTTCGCTTTCCATTTCCTCTTCCCTTCCCACTATTATGAGTTATGAAGTGGGATCTGTGTTAGCGCCTTGTGCTAATTGAAAGGTGGCCTTGATGTGTGCCTGCAGTTTGTGTGATCTCACAGCATCTGGTTTGCCGAAACCAGAGGCGTGTTATAGGCGTGTTATAGGCCAGGGCACTTTAACAGGCCTTTAAAGATCCTTTGCGTTTGAGCTGACAAGCGCAGCGTTTACAATGAATGCGATCTATGTATGAGAACGTCAGGGGACGTTGTCGGCTGTGGTGACCTATGCTATAATGCGCCTCGGATTGAATCCGGGCCTATGTGTTAAACGTTTTGACACTTTGCCATATATCTGCACACTTTTGTATCTCCACCAGGAGTCTCACAGCAAAACATAATAAACTGGAGCCCTGAGAGCCAGCAGGTGGTCTCGCTGGTGCTACATAGCAGCCCATTCTCCCGTCCTAGTGTACAAAACTGTGTTTAGTTACATAATTATTATGTACAGTGTGCAGGTTACATGACGTCTTTTCAACCAGAAAACCAATTTACAACAGGAAAATTATGAATGAATGAAAAATGTCAGTAAGACCTCACCTGGCATGTTTTTCCAACTGGGCAGCCTGGTCTCATAGACTAGACGAAACATAGTAAAACGTAAATCAGGGACACACAGAAGAAATATGGAAAGCATATGCATAAGCATGGTAGCAGTTTAAAGGGCACAGTTTGGAGATTACGGGGGAAATTATTAGACTAAAGATGGGGACACAACAGTTCACCTGACACAATACTGAATCCAAACATTACAATGTGGATGTTATGTTCATTTTACATGTACTGTGCTTTTCTCCGCATTTGCTGATACTCCGCATACTTTCAGTAACATGATTAGAGTATTCTTTGGGGTAGGTGTAACATAAGACAAAAAAAATGACAAGAGTTTGAGTGAGAGATCTAACTGGTGTTTCCAAGTGGCCACACCTCTCCCAAGTGTGCACAGTTCCCAAGTAATTTCAATGCACTTTTACGACTCGAAGAAAAGCCTTCAAATATAAGGTGCTTTTTTGAGCTCTCCGAGGAACTAGAGCAAGAGCACTTGTAGTTGTTTTGTTTGGAACAAAGCCCTTCATCCGGGCCTTTGCACAAACAATAGCAGTAATTGTGTAATCTAAAAAATGTCCATTATAAATTGCAATCTGGGTCAGGTGGGCATAATTTGAAAGCTTGTTCTATTGCCAACATGACTAGCTAAATTATAAAATATAATCTTACAGTGTTAAGCTTTCACAAGGCAATTCAGAGAAGCAGGTCGTAATTGTGGTGCGCAGAGAACGGAGTCAAGTGCATTCAGATGTGTAGTCCGCAGCAAATCTTCTTTACAATACAACAAACATAGACTCATTCTGTTCAGGGGAACCCGAGCTAGCATTAGCGTTAGCCACCTAGCTAACGTTAGCCACCTAGCTAGCGTTAGCCACCTAGCTAGCGTTAGCCACCTAGCTAACGTTAGCCACAAGAAATTGGAATTTGTAATATATGATACGTACTTCAAATGTGTAACATTTTGTACGGATTGCAAATAGTACGGTAACATATCATACTAAATGTATGATGGACATCCACAAATTAATACATACAATACCAAAAGTACATATCATACTAGAGATTTACATTTACTATGTTACGTCTACCCCTGCATCCAGGTTGAGCTGGGATGTAATGATCAATGTGGGGACTTGATGGACAGTGTGGTCACATTTGCCTAACAGCCCTGCTACAAGAGTGAATGTGCTTTATTAGCTGAGATGATGATGACACGTGCAGCCCATGCATCCCTGGGGTGGCTCTCTATATTTGGGCCCAGGCTGTGTCACAGCACCACAGCAGCCTCTCTCTCTCTCTCTCTCTCTCTCTCTCTCTTCGTGTGTGGGCCTCCTTGTTTTGTCATATTTTTCAAAGTGTTTAGGAATCATCTGCAACACTCTAACCTCAGCATGTCCTCTGGCGAGTAGCACATAAAGAAAACACACATTTACAAGGCCACGAAAGATGCCCCTGTTCTGTTTAGGGGTAAACACACGCACATACACAAATGCACATCGCACAAAAACGTATATACACTGCTTGCAGTTTTGAGTTTCTTGATTTGATTCATGTCAATGGATTATGATTGGTACAGTTGTAAGTAAAAAATGGTTGTGCAGATTGCATTTCTCCTAAATTCCAATGAAAATAGCACAGTAAGTGACCCAATGGAGATTGACAATGTTACTGATGTTATGATCTATCCCACTTTTTGTGTATGAATACTTTATACTCAGTGTCTGCTTGAAGTTTATCTTACTTGTCACATGTTGGTCAGTATCTTTCACATCCACATATTGTAGCCTACTATGTTGAAAATATGCAATGGTTGGCCCAGTGTCAGCAACTCTCCTTTCCTCTCCTCTCGTCCCAGACGCCCTCTCCTAGGTATCGTTGAGAAGAACATCTGAGACCGTTTCCATATGATGTACAGTGGCATTTGGGGAGAAAAGCCAGAAACAAGGCGGACTGTCTCACTAATGGGACACTTAGCCGTCTGGGCTTATGTCATCCTGTCCCAGCACGGAGCATCCAATAGCCTTGCCTCCCCTCGCCTCCCCTATCTCAGCCATCCAGCCCCACGGCACGTGGATCGATCCTGCGGCCAGCAACCCTGCCGGCGGTCACGGCTCAGGCAACCGGAGATGTCAAGGCCCTGAGGTGTCCCCCTCATCGTCTACGAACTCCCCCACACACAACCCACCACACAATGCCACTCTTGGCCCGACCTTGACCTAAGTCCGGATAACCTAGGTCCAGTACTTTGTTGAATTGAGTTGGGATTGTGACAGAATAGCTAGCTAAGATTGTTTCAGACCCACTGGGAACAGACATCGGTTCAGCTTCTAGTTCCCATTTATCTTTGGTTGAGTTTTCAACTAACGTGAAATCAACATGAAATCAACCAAACATTTCACCCTGTCATTGGATTTAGGTAAACATTTGGGTGGGAAAAAAAGACATTCCACATTCATTCAATGTCATCACATGACATTTTTGGGTTGAAATGACATCAACCAGTTTTTGCCCAGTGGGGAGTAACTTGTCTTGAGTGCAGACTATACTTCCAAATTCTCTTCCAAATCTGGATGAATCAACACCTCAGTAGATTTGCTGTTTTATCTTGATGCGGAACAGAGAGGCATACTTACACCAACAACGCGTATGTTCAAAAGCATCTACACTGTACTTTATCGACAAATATGTTTCACACAAGTCGCTTATTCACCAACACTCATAAAAGGTGTGTCGTCGTGGAACAGCTTGGCTCAGTTGAGTCATGACGTCTCATGTTGCATGGGGACTCTTGGCCCTACTGTGAACCACAATCTGTGAAAGGGGATGTGTTCAAGTGGAACCTCCACCTCTTCCCATCATCTTCATCTAATATTGACGCTCTGTCTTCTGAGCAAAGCCTCTATAGCGAGGGGGCTGAATTAAAACGATGCGGCCGATACTGGTGCTCACATGCATAAGGCCTGATGAGAAAGGAGAGGGCTTCCTCGAAATGACCAAGCATGGCTTGCTTGGTGTTGCATGTCAGCTATGCTCAAACAATCCCCATCCATATGTAATATCACAGAGGTCCATGGCCAATGACAGCGGAACACAATACATGACTATGGCTGGCGGTAGAAGACCTGACATAGAGTCACATGGAACGTGCATGTGTTCAGGTGTCACGATGAAGAACGAAACTCCCAGGATCCACATTATTTCTTTAAGTGTGACCTTAAAATAAACTACTGAAATAGGGCTGCAGTGCATCCCGAGTCAGAGAGATCAGCGACACGCACACACACACACACACACACACACGCACGCACGCGCACACACGTACGCACGCACACACACACACACACACACACACACACACACACACACACACACACGCACGCACGCGCACACACGTACGCACACACACACACACACACACACACACACACCACACACACACACACACACACACACACACACACACACACACACACACACACACACACACACACACACACACACACACACACAGTGTACTCATGGAGCACACCTAAGAAATACAGGAAAGCCTGAAGTTTGTTATCATATGGTCAGAATACCAAAGCAGTTATTGTGGGGGAAAAAGGAGGCTGATGCTATAACAGTGTTGTTTAGAAAAATAGAAACACACACAAAACGGGTGGTGGAGGCAGGCAAGTCTCTTTCCTTTTCAGTTGTGTTGTATTTTAACATCTCCATTATGCAAAGCTTACTAAAACACTGTGTGTGGTCCTGGCCTCTTCCATCTGGCCACCATGGCCACTTTGTTGACTTTTTTGACTTCGCTCTTAGACATTGGCCAGTGTTGCTTATAATAAAGCCGCGTTACGAAAACATTTAGTAGCCCTGACATGCAATGACAAGTTCCAATATCAACAAGGAGATATGACAACAAGGGCACCCGAAGCTCCCCTTGCTATTGCACACATAAACAAACATTAACAAATGAAATGAACTTTACTGCAACTTTATGGGGTCTATATTTCATCATTCTATTTCGGGGATGACTTTATAAACCTAGGAAATTCCCTGAGAGAGAAAGAGTCATTGGCATAGGTGTTTTTGGGGGCGGGGGTCTACTGTGTCTGAGTACTTGAGTGACAATGGATCTTACTTTGACTACACCGTATTTATTACTAAGAACATACAATAAGTCAGTTGCTTACAGAGCTTATTCTCTTCAACCCCGGTGAGTAAGGCAACACAGAGGAGAAAATGAGCAGGTTTAAAACAGCTCAGACAAGAGTCCAGCGAGTCCTTTACTTACGAATGACAGATATGCTATTGTGGTTTCAGTTTGGCATTTACTGTATGTAATCACTAAAATAATCACTATTCATATTTCAGCTTTTTTTTGCAAAACAGCCCGTAAGGCTATAAGTGTCAAAAAGCATCAAAAGGTTTTTACGACACCTAAACTGACACACCGGGCAATGAATTCTGGTGTTATAATTCCACATTCTTTATGTCCTATGAGCCTGGAAGGCTTGGTGCCATACACTCGTGTCTCTCGTCTCTCGCTCTCTCACTCACTCACTCACTCACTCACTCACTCACTCACTCACTCACTCACTCACTCACTCACTCACTCACTCACTCACTAATGGCTTTAGCATCCATCCCTCTCTCGCAGTACAAACTTTGAGCCCATCCCATCTCCCCTCTGGAGAAAACCAGGGGAGAGAAATATCAGTGTTGTGGGTGCTAATCATGTCGAGTGGTTTAAGCTTTTATAAACAATGTGTAAAAATTAGGCCATGCTAACAATCTGGTAATTCAGTAGCTGCCGCAGAGCAGCCACTATTCCATTCGTGGCGGGGATTATGAATGTGTCTGCGAAGCCGTTGCCTTCTTAATGTGGGACCCATGATATTACAGCTGCTCACAATTAAAAAGGACTACCTTCCACCCGCAAAAGCTCCGCCAACTTAAATAAACGGTGGGACAGCGAAGGTGGGGCATGGTAAGCACTGCAATACCACGGCTGATTTGGACATCTGGTGTCGTACGAGAAACGTCTCTTCCAAGATTTTGACGTAATGAATGAATGAATGGGTCTTCACCCGGGACTAATGAGCTCACTGTATCAGGCCGCTTCCATAGAAATATAAAACAATACAATGGGATTATCAGTTCTAGTCATTCTATTTCTATGGCTGCATACCTGCTCATTCTCAGGGGTGATCAGCAGGGCTGTGTTGTGGTGAGGTGATCTAGGTCAGAGTGGTGAGTGATGTGAGGTCTCACATCAGTGTTAAACACCACCATACTGGAGCTGACCTGGTGCTAGTGCAGGCTCAATTTGAGTCACCTGCCTATGCTGTTAAAGGATATTCTGTTAAACAAGAACAATACGTCTATGTATGGACTATGTATGAGTAGATGTTTGAGAGTCTCTCCTCTCCTCTCCTCTCCTCTCCTCTCCTCTCCTCTCCTCTCCTCTCCTCTCCTCTCCTCTCCTCTCCTCTCCTCTCCTCTCCTCTCCTCTCCTCTCCTCTCCTCTCCTCTCCTCTCCTCTCCTCTCCTCTCCTCAGAGAATAGTGTTTGACCGAATGTGCATCAAGACATTGTTCAGTAATTGGAAGTGGTTGTCATGGAGTAACACCACTTACTCACAGGTCTCCATAAGACTTATACAATATTCCTATACAATGATTGGACGTGACCTCCGTACGAATCACCACTTTTTTTTTGCCTGAAGCATAAATTCTGTATTTTTACAGCACCTTTTCAACATAATGACCCGATACACTTTACTAATGATGCATAGCAATCCAATGGGTATAGTGACAAAGTCATCGTTGCCGAAACAATGGGAATATCCGCTGTTTGACACCACTGCGTCCCCCACAGACGGTAATCAGTAATCAATCTGTCTGGATACATAGTTTGGTAACCTTGACTTTCTAGATAAAGTTGCACCTGTCAGAGAGAAAGGTCAGCTCCAGATGTTAATTAACCTGGAGGGGAATTAAGTAACTAGGGGTTTAGGCTTGACATTTAGCCAAGACACTAAGCCCATACATGGCACAGTGAGCATTATATATTTAGACTGCTATATTGTTTCCATGTGCTGGAAACAATGGGCCGAGCTGATACCAGTATGATACACTGTCTGATGGTGATTGATGCAATCCCTTTTTGTAACGGGTTATAAAACTGTGATATACTGGAATAACATGTTTCGCTTTTGTCACAATGATTTCTTAATGTACGCCTCTCACTATCTCAGTTAAACATATTTAGCGGTAGAACTTCTCTCAGTGTCTTTGTTTTCCTTTTTGACATTGATGAAGAAGATCATATCTAGATCGTGAGTGCCTCCTGCTGTGTGGAATGCATTGTGAAGGTGCTCCTGGGGCACCTGTCCGGACTGGTACACAGGTGAGATATCCACACAGACCAACAGCATACAAAGCAGCAATGCTTAGGCTACACAGGGTATAAAGCAAGTATCCGACATTCTAGCGACTGTACGCTCTCACTTTAAACAAAGTACAACTTATACACTGTAGGCTTTATGTATAAGGCATAAAGGGTTCATAAGCACGGCAGAAATGCGTCACAAATCCTGCAGAGCAGAAGGTAAAGGAACACAGTGGGATAGATACAAACGTATAGTAAGGCTGAGCATCAACGATGATGTTATGTAACTGTCTCGTCAAAATTAAACAGAGTTAACTGTTTCCAGGGGAAGTATTCACACTTGTTTTCCTTCAGGTTAGTGGTGGGCATGGACATGAAAACAGCATGGACATGAAAACAGCATGGACATGAAAACAGCATGGACATGAAAACAGCATGGACATGAAAACAGCATGGACATGAAAACAGCATGGACATGAAAACAGCATGGACATGAAAACAGCATGGACATGAAAACAGCATGGACATGGAAACAGCATGGACATGAAAACAGCATGGACATGAAAACAGCATGGACATGAAAACAGCATGGACATGAAAACAGCATGGACATGAAAACAGCATGGACATGAAAACAGCATGGACATGAAAACTATTGAGGTTTACATTTTGTGGTTATTCTTGTTTTTTTTTAACCGGTTTTCAGTGGTGTAAAATATTTAAGTAAAATTACTTTAAAATACTACTTTTACATATATGTACTTTACTTTACTATTTGTATTATTTTACTTCACTACATTCCTAAAGAAAATCATGTACTTTTTACTCTATACATTTTCCCTGATCCCCCAAAAGTACTCGTTTTGATACTTAAGTATATTTTAGCAGTTACATTTCCTTTTGATACTTAAGTATATTTAAAACCAAATACATTTAGACTTACTCAAGTAGGATTTTTGCTCGGTAACTTTCACTTTTCCTTGAGTCATTTTCCATTTCGGTGTCTTTATTTTTACTCAAGTATGACAACTGGGTACTTTTTCCACCACTGGCAGTTTTCCGGCATAATTTCATGATAATTCAGTAACAGGCATGAGTCCTTCCTCCAAGAGGGCTTCTTGTCTAAATGCTCCTTACATCACACTCCAATGACGCCTTTTCCAACAGTGTGTGTATGTGTGTGTACAAGCAAGTATGCATACATGCCTCAGTACCTACAACTGTTTGCATGCGTTTGTACGTGAGTGTATGTGCACGCGTTTACCTCTGGAACACACCGTGCACAGCCTTTGAGAGCTAATTCGGCGTGCAGGGCAGTATGGCCTCAATAGGGCGTGCGGGAGGGATGCACAGGAAGCCGCCAATTTACGTTGCCCAAACCTTCCCAAGCCGTTGGCCTGATCTGAAGCATGCTGTGGCTCAGCCGTCGCCCGCTGTCCCACTCATTTCACTTCTCATGGTCTGAAAACGAGCCTGTCATTAGTGGTTTTACCCTGTGACGTGGGGAGGCAGGGGGAGAGGAGATAGCGGTTTGGAGAACCCCTCCCTCCTCCCTCCCCCTCTCCCCCACGGCGCTACGTGTATGACCCTCGCATCGCCATCTGGTCTACATTGGGGACTGCCACTGTCATCTGCTCATAATTAGTGTCACCTGCACATTGCGCAGTGCGATAAACACTCAGAGTTACCAGCAGCGGGCCGGGGCACGTGGCGGTGCTTGTTAAGACAGCCCCGGTGCTGGTGGGAAAGAGAGAACAGAGAAGGGAGAGATAGAGGTAGAAAGGAAGAGAGAATGCGGTCTCAGGGTGTAATGGAAAGGCTCAGGCCATCACACAGTGATTATATAATTATGTGCCTCCTCGCACGTTGGAACCCACAGACACGACTGACTGGTGAAAAGGACCATCTCCAAGCAGGCTGTGCATCTAACAGCGCCTCTCTGACCACGACCATGGCAGATAGGTTCAAGTCAGCAGACCTGACAGAGTGTCATGTCTGAGATGAAATTTGGTGCCTGTTTTCTCAAGATACATAAGTGTTTGTGGTAGTGGTAGTTTGATCTATTTGTGACATTTGGGACTTCCATTTGAACTTTTGTCTCAGGATGTATTTCAATTTTCAGTAGCAGAACAAGCTTATCTGTGGAATACTGTTTGTGGAATATGGTTAAGAGTTAAGGCTTTTTTATCAAGGTGAATCTCATGATATTAGCTCACTGTCTCACATAATTATATTTGTCCTCTTTCTACAATGTATTATCAAAGATCAAAATGCAATGGTCAAATTCCTACATTGTGGTCTCTCAAAATGCTAAAATATTATGTTGACCACATTCCATGTTCTTGGTGACCATCCTGTCCCAGGTCACAGGCAGCACACAAGGTTACCCAGTCACTCATATGTTTACACTTCCAAATCACTGACCTTTGCTTACACAGGAAACTCTTCTGGCCTCATATACAGTATCTCAGTGATGAATGCTTCCCCTCAAATATTTAGAACGGGATCGGAAAACCACAATAACATACTAGTTTAAATAGGCCCATCGAAACAGAATTACGATAAAAGAAGGAAAAAGGCTTAAAGGTGCTGAACACACTTCCACTGCTTTGTCATTACCTGACATCTAATAGCAGGTTGCAAACACAGTCTTTCCTCTTAGCAATTATATATGTACTACTATGTAAATCCAATAATCACTAATGTCTTACGAACTCTAGGGCAACATAACACCAGTCACGAGTCCCCATCTGTTGTGCTGTTGCGCGGGTGCGTTGAGCGGCCGGGGCACGCTGGGACCAGCGGTATAATATTAATGTATTTTCCTTGTAATTTGGGGAACGGGGAAAAATGCCCTGATTGTAGTTCCTAAACTGTCCCAAGTGGTTTGTGAGAAGCTGATAATTGTGAGCTGGATAGATGTGTATATCGAATAGTTTACAAAATGAAGCCAGCTGTGTTTCCCTTGCATACTGTGGCTTCCTGACACGCATCATTAAACCTTATTAGCTACTTCCTTTAACAGAGATGCTCGCCCCATCTTCCACCCCTCATATTAACATTTTCTGTCCCTCCAACTGGAAATTATTTGCTTTATTGTAGAGTATCAACTCGGTCGTAGTTTTCTGACGCAGCGTAATTGGTACTTTAGAGGATAATCATGGCTAAGGACTGTGGCGATGGCTTGCTGCAGATTGGGGTCGTTGTGTTCTGAGTTCTCTCCTTTCATCTCCCTGTGTACTTTTTCATCTCACCACTCTATCAATCTGCTACCTTTTCCCATAGGTCCCCCCCTCTCCTGTGTTCTCCCTGCTTCTCACAGCCCATTAGCTTTGTAATGGCTCATAAAGAATCAATTGGAAATGATCACAATAAAAGGTAAATATGAAAGGGTGTGGAAGCTGCATTGCTCTTGAGCGCGCGCGTGCGCACGCAGGCACACACGCCAGTCAGAAGCAGACTGTGTTCTACTGACACCACAATCTGGTGTCAAATGGCAGATGATTTGTAGTATAGCCGCTGTCAGGAAAGTCTTTGGATGGGTCAATGTTCAGGATGTCAGAACACTTTGGAATTAAAAAGAAAAGCTACAACGTATAAACCAAGATGACCCATTCCATGAAACGAATAAGAGCGACAAATTGACTGTTAGGTGAAAACTACATGTAGGTGGATGTGTGAAATGGATGAGTGATTGACTAGAATGCTGTAGTAATATACTACGCTGTATTAGTGGACGAATGTGAATTCTAGATTGTCGCTGAAGGTTACCAAATGAAAGCCAGGCTTTGATAAGCCCATGCTGTAGAGATGATGTACTGCAGGACGAGGAGGGCTGGCCTTGTTGATGTAAGAGCAAGTTGTTGAAATAATTACCCCCATGTACCTGGGTGGTCCCTCTGAGAATAGTGTGTGTGTGTGCGCGTGTGTGCATCTGTGGGGGAAGAAGGGGCTTAGTAGGGGGGGGATGTTTATGATTGATAGCTTCATATGCAGAGAGATATAACAACAGCAAAGGCAGTGATGATATTAAATTAGAGCTGTTAACCCCTCCAATGCTGGATAGATTGATGGGGCCATCTTACAATGGGGCCCTGTGAATGGGCAGGGAGGCCTCTGAATGGCTGGGAGAACAAGTGATGTAAAAAGTGACAACAAAACCACTCGAGCGATAAGTTACTGAGAGGTCATAGGGTCATTTGTCATAGGGTCACTGTTTGACCTTAAACGTGGTCTCAAAATCAGATTTGACGTTTATTGCAAACAATTATGGGACTAGGTCTTGTTAAATGAGGTATTTTACACAGTCACACTCAAAATACAATTACAAGAATAAGGAAGAACCTGCCTGTGCACGGTATACTGAGACCTCTACTGTTTGTCGAAAAATGTCAAATCACACAACAAGGATTCTGATATCTCGTGTGATCGGTGAAGCACATTTGTTCTGTAAAACACCTTTAGTCATTGTTCATCTGGGGAAGAGGCTTATTTGAACCTAAATGTGTCATGAAATCATATTTTCTCAACTGTTTTCTATATTAACTACCATTCCGACTATAAAAACTAGTATGAGTGTTATGCCAAACTTTTGATTCTTGATTGGACAAAGAGATTAATGAGTCACATGACAACAGAGAACAGTGAAAGGGGATATTTTTCATCTATTTCTCGGAGAGGAACCCCAGATGCCCTTGAAGCTTTCTCGAGTGTGATTTGTAAATGAGATAGTAACACAGACCCTTGGTATTTCTCTTAGGTGCCCCGGTCATCAATTAAATAGTGACAATAATAAATGTATACATTCAGAGCGATTTCACCCAGGTGACAAATGATTTTACCCTTGAGCTATTGACATTGTCTGGGAATAAGCTGTGTCTGTCCCTGTTGTGTGTTCTGTCTGAGATCCCCCCTCTTTTCCTCAGCTGCCTGCCGCACAGAGTCAGAGGGGGTCCGACGACCCGGCAGGCGCATATTCATCATGGACATTGGCTCATGCATACAGTACACACACAAGCACACGCACACCAACATGAGCACAACGTATCACCCTCAGCGCACAAGCCTTTGGTCGTGTTTGTTCAAAAGACCAATCCAAGGAGGAGCTACTAGATCAATCTCTTAACTTTTAATGGGGTTTGGATAGATAATGGTACAATATTCATTCTGAATTCACTGATAGCCTCTTTAGCTTGGGGGTAATTGGGTCTTTTGCAAGGCCCTTATACACTGACTGAATATAAAATGGTGAGTCCTCTTTAGGCAAGACTTGAACATTGACCACGCCTTAATCAAAAGAGATCTAGTCGCTGTAACATGAGGGTCTCCATCTCTCTGCCCCCCTCCATTTCCCTCCCAAACTTTATTTCCACAAACGTCAAGATATGTTTTTTTTGTTGCGCCATAGCTGAGGCAAGTGAGCCACCGTACTGTACATACAATATCAATCACAGTGTATTCATCTGGACTACAGTATATTGTGCCTCTCTTCATCACCACCCACTTCTCAAAAACACTACAGGAAGGGACTGCAATGTAGTGACAACCAGCACTCCCCGACCCTCTCTCTTAATTTTGACCATTCGAATACAGAGCTATTGCCAAGAATCGCTATTTATATGGTGGAATGTGGTATATATGGTGGACTGTTGGAGCCCACATGCATCATTGGCTGTGTACTGAGCTTAAGCTTTTTTTCCCCCATTAAGCATTTTGAATTGGTACGTTTGTACATTCGAAGTGTTGATTTTTATTTCCACTTTAATGTGTCACCTGATTCATTCCATCAATTGGGTGAGTAATGGGACACTCTTATGAGGTAGAAAACAATACGTTGCTGAGGGATTGTACCTTCGGAATGATCAATCAATAGATGTGGTTTTATCTGAAAGGGGGTTAACATATTTCAATAATGTAATTTTCATGGGGGGGGGGCAGGTCACACGGTGAGTACAAAGGGCAATAATGTGGGAGTATGTGAGCTGAATCGGGGCGTATGCTAAGCAAATCAATAAAACATTAAAGGCAGCATGTAGAGAGCAGCCCATTCGGTACCTGTCTGCCAAGGGCAATGGTCTAGCCACTCAGAAACGAGAGAAGGATTGAAGTTGCTGGGCTTGAGGAATGCTCTGGCACTAACATAATTGGAAGGTAGTTGCCTTATGACTACAAATTGGGTTTCTGCGCTTCATCAATAGGCATTTTGACATGCGGCGTCCATCACGGCGTGCATCTCACTCTCGCCGCGCTGAACAGAAAACGAAGTGTCCCAATAATTTCATTAAATCTCACCCCCCCCCCTTCCACCCCCAGCAACCTCCTTTATTGTTGGACAAGAAAAGCAATATGGTATAATTAAGTTTGATTGGGGAGCGTGTTTCCTGTGCGATCTGGAGATGAACGATGTTACCATAGCGACGTGCATCTGTGACCACTGGTGCGTGAAACATAAAGCGAGGCGGGCTTTAGACAACAGAAGACATCTGTTAACCGAGTGTATCGACACTGACCCGATGTGATAGACGAAACTAATGGCGCTTAAATGACTCCTCACATCATTTGTTGTTAATCTGCCGTTGAAGTAAAGAGGTAGAGGCTCAGGTTGGCCGAGTTTGACCCTGTAGGCCACTAGGGCACTTACCTCAACTAGGTAATCACTGGTGTGCTCTAAACAGCTAGTGTATGTGTCAGCAAGCAGCGCCAACATAGGCCGCTAAAATCACCTTGGCTGTGTGGAGTAGTGGATAGGGAACTGCATTAATGAACTATATGGTCCCATATTTATAGACCACAAGAGAGTATGTAACATCGAGAAGAGAGTGCGTGACAGTGGTCTCTTAACATACTTAAAGGGCTTAATCAAATTCTGTCAGTCGTTTTCATACCTTGAGAGGGTACTAATGTCGAGCTGTGTCCATGTGCCACTGCATTTATTCCGTACTATCCATCCAAACGGTAAGCAACACACCTGGTATTGTTTCTGCTGTCAAATCTCATACACCCGAGTACTTCTCTGCAGCTGTCAACCACAACATCTATTTTCTGTGATTTTACATTCCATTTCTGCGGTACAGTTGAGAACAATGGCTGCGAACGCTAAGCATACGGCACCTTTTGTACTATTCATATTCCTTTTATAAGCGTTAGCACGAGACCTGGTTGTAATTCCCGCGAGAACTCGCTGGAACACAGACAACGCAGGAAGCAAATTTCAATCTGTGTTTTAGCGACTTGCAGGGGATGGCCAAGCAGGCAATGAGTGACAACTCAAGTGTTCTCTTTTCCCAAACTTGAAGTTGTGTACAGAGTAAGAGAAATAAAAAATAAAAAAACATAGTGCACAAAAATAGTACATAAAGGTCTGTAAATTAATTAAAGTAAAACTGTTGAAGTAAAACTCCTCAAGCATTGATACATGCATTACTGCGGTCTACAAAGCATAACAGGCACCACTCCAGAAGTTAGCTCAAGCCATAATGTTAGCACACAGAATATAAAGGCCAGTTCCACATATCTGAGGTCGGTAGGTTACAAAGATACACGCAAATGATCAAGGATCGATTCTGAAAATGTTTAGCAAATTAGCATGATACGTTTTAAATATATGCATTTTAAATAGAACATTCTCGTGTAACATTTTAACCTGGGAAATCTGCTGGATGGAGGTATATCACCCAACACACCCCTCCATTTCAGGACAATAGGACACGCCAATTGGCATCACTCCCTCTAACAAACATGATCTGGCCACCAAGCTGTAGACAAGGCACCAGAAATGAGCTGCTTCCTCTGGGAGAGGAAGTGTGTCCATCTGATGAATGGGCATGTGGCTGAACTAAATTTTACACACTAGTTGTAAGTCTCACCCATCATTTTCTAATGACCGGTCATTTTTGACCGGGAACACCACAGGTGTACAAAAGTTAAATAAAACACCCAAAATGTAATGTAAATCATCAAAATGTATTTTGTGCGTTCAGATGCCCTGTGTGGACAAAGTCACGAAACCTTATGACAATCAGATTAAATGAACTACATTTTTCAGAGAAAAAAAAACGTGTAAATCGGTCCAATTCGACCGGAACACAGCAGGAGGGTTAAGAGTGTGGTGTGCAGTGTGCAGTGTGCAGTGTGCAGTGTGCAGTGTGCAGTGTGCAGTGTGCAGTGTGCAGTGTGCAATGTGCAGTGTGCAGTGTGCAGTGTGCAGTGTGCAGTGTGCAGTGTGCAGTTTAGAACAAATATAATGCAACAATTCAATAAAGGTGTGACTTTGATACTTGAAATATACACCCTGTGTTTATTAGACAAAACCGCAGATGAGAAGGTGGAAAGCTGCAAGTTCCTCGGTGGCGTACACATCACTGACGATGTGACATGGTCCACTCACACAGACAGTGTGGTGAAGAACGCGCAACAGCGCCTCTTCAACCTCAAGAAATTTGGCTCGGCCCCTAAAACCTTCACAAACTTTTACAGATGGCCAATTGAGAGCACCCTGTTTTTCTGTATCACCGCCTGGTACGGCATCTCCACCACCCGCAACAGCAGGGCACTCCATGGGGTGGTGCAGTCTGCCCAACGCATCACTAGGGACAAACTACCTGACCTACAGCATCCGATGTCACAGGAAGGCCAGAAAGATTATCAAGGACATCAACCGCCCGAGCCACGGCCTGTTCACCCTGCTATCATCCAGAAGGCGAGGTCAGTACAGGTGTATCAAAGCTGGGACCGAGAGACTGAAAACCAGCTTCAAACTCAAGGCTGTCAGACTGTTAAATAGCCATCACTAGCGGGCTACCACCCGGTTACTCGACGCTGCACCTTAGAAGGCTGCTGCCCTATATACATAGACTTGGAATCACTCACTTTAATAATGGAACACTAGTCATTATAATCATGTTTAAATAATGTTTACATACTGCTTTACTCATCTCATATGTATATACTGTGTTCTATTCTACTGTATTTTAGTCAACGCCACTCATACGTTGCTCAATCTAATATTTATATATTTCTTAATTCCATTCTTTTACTTTCAGATGTATGTGTATTGTGAATTGTTAGATACTGCTGCACTGTTGGAGCTAGGAACATAAGCATTTTGCAACATCTGCTAATTGTGTGTATGTGACATTTGATTTGACTTGATTGGCCATGAAAAGTTTGGTGCAAATAAATGTTACAGTGCGAAGGATAGGGATATTTAGCTGTGCGGCTACATGTGACTGTCACACAGCCATTGAGTTGGAAATGACCAGATTTGAAGGTGAAATATCCCTTAAAGACCAACAGTAAAAGGCAAATGACAGCCCACTTGGAGTTTGCCAAAAGGCACCTAAAGGACTCTCTCAGACTATGAGAAACAAGATTCTCTGGTCTGATGAAACCAAGATTGAGCTCTTTGGCCTGATTGCCAAGTGTCACATCTGGAAGAAACCTGGCACCATCCCTACGGTGAAGCATGGTGGTGGCAGCATCATGCTGTGGGGATGTTTTTCAGCGGCAGGGACAAGGAGACTAGTCAGGAAATAGGGAAAGATGAACGGAGCAAAGTAGAAAGATCTTTGATGAAAACCTGCTGCTTAGGGCTTAGGACCTCAGACTGGGAGCGAAGGTTCACCTTACGACCGGACAACGACCCCAAGCACACATCCAAGACAACTCAGAAGTGGCTCCGAGACAAGTCTCTGAATGTTCTTGAGTGGCCCAGCCAGGGCCCGGACTTAAGCCAGATCAAACATCTCTGGAAGAGCCCTGAAAATAGCTGTGCAGTGACAATCCTCATCCAACCTGACAGAGCTTGAGAGGATCTGCAGAGAAGAATGGGAGAAACTCCCCAAAGGTGTGCCAAGTTTATAGCGTCTTACCCAGAAGACTAAGAGGCTATAATCGCTGGGTCGCAAAGGGTCTGAATGCAGTACTTATGTAAATGTCATATTTCAGTTTTTTTTCAGAAATGGGCTAATATTTCATTATGGGGTGTTGTGTGTAGATTGATGAGAGTTAGAAATGTTTTATCCGTTTCAGAATAAGGCTGCAACGTATCAAAATGTGGAAAAAGTGAAGGCGTCTGAATACTTTCCGAATGCACTGTACGTGGACATCCCATTGCTCCCAAGGGACTCAAGAGGATTATGTCAAGTAAGTCATGGCCTCTCGCCCATTAAACATTTTGTTTAGTTCGGATATCAAATAAGTTCCTTAGTGTCTGCGTCTGTCTCTGATAAACACAGACCTTAACACGAGACAACAGGAAGAGACTCGCATGAAGTGCTATTTTCTGTCTAGTTTGATGTGCCATGATGTCCAGTTTATGGACTTTGGTTTTTGTTTTGTATTTGTGTAAACTTTTTTGTCCCAGATGTACACAGATAAGCGACTGTTTAGTTTACTGCTTGTTCAGGCGTCCTCTCGTCTGTTATTGCAGCCGTAATGACAAACAATAATAACGATAACAATATTTTATCAGCAAAATGATTGGCCTAAACAGAGAAGAGAAATTGTGATGCTAGCTGTGGTTTACACTCACTTGAGGTAGTATGAGGCCAATTGATTGTGATGTGTAATTTGGCCTCAGTGAAGCACTCACCATCTCCCTAGTCACCATCGATGAGACAAGCCAGCTGAAAGTGACAGTTCCCCCTTCATTGGCTGAAAAAGCTTTTTTAAAAAAAGCTTATTTTTTAAACTTTTAGTTTGGAGACGAGGAAAATGTTTAAGCCTATCCCCATTCTCTTTCTGCCCGTTTATCCTTTTTTTGTTTGTTACTGGGCAACCAGTAGGATCCTTTCTATAGAGGCCATCTTGGATTCGATATGGCTGGTATTGCTGGTATTTCCCCACCCAAAAGGTAAAACAATTAACTTCTCAT
Source organism: Oncorhynchus tshawytscha (assembly GCF_018296145.1). NCBI lineage: Eukaryota > Metazoa > Chordata > Actinopteri > Salmoniformes > Salmonidae > Oncorhynchus > Oncorhynchus tshawytscha. Next base: position 26,964,542 of record NC_056431.1, read on the forward strand.
TTTAGAGGCATATTTCTTTAAAATTGGACAGTTTGGGAATCAGTAATAAACCTAAGTGCTGGAATGAAGAAAAAGCTCATTTTAAAGTAATCTACCTTGGGGAGCACGCCACTGGAAACTCTCAGGCTATTTCTAATACATGAAAACAGCTAATTCATCCTATCCAACACATGTTACAGCAGCAGGTAAATGAAGACAAAGTCACTGTGGACTGAGGGTACATGCTTCTTATTACAGGGACTTGATAAACTCCAGCCTAAGCTTTATAAATGGCTTATTGGGAAGAATGGGAGAAAGTTATTCACAATAAGCCTGTCACTTTACCAAAGAACTGAGCAGGAGAAATGGTGGCTTAAGTTAAGGGAGGGGTGTCCCTTTCTGTCCAATGAGGTCATTTCTAGACAATATTTCTGCACATTTAGGGGACCCTTTTTGGCTAACTAGTGGCAAAAACAAATGTATAGCCTCTTTAGAATATCCTTGATGTGTATGGACAGGGATTATTTGTTGGTCTGATCATGTTTTGGATGTCACAAACAGTTTGTAGTGTGGCCTAAATACAGGAAAAAGCTTACCTGTCATATCAGTATGAAGTTATGTATAATACTACATATTTCTTATGAAGCACAGCTTGGTAAAAATATTGAAACAATAAGCTTACAGTATCTACATATAAAATACATCTCTACCACGTCTACCACTTCAGAACATTTTTGAGAATTCAAAGCACTTTTTTCTTCAGTCACACACGATATGCAATAAGTGTACAATACACAAGTTTACTAGGCATTTTCTGTAGTCCCTCTGTTTCCCTCTTATCAGCATGACAATGACAAATTTCATGTTTATTGTCGTTACGGAGAGAAGCGCACTAAAAAGTGTTGTGGAAGATTATAGTTCAGAGAGATGAGTCAGGATTGGCTGACATTTAGCACAAGCGTGTCAGAATCACCAGTGAGCGCCTAATTCCAGTTATTACTCTGCTTCAACTGTTGCATGATGGGAACAGGACGGTCAGCAGTGTCTGGTAAAGGATACCTAAACATACGTTGTGCTACAGCCCATGTCAAAGCACCGTCCTTGAGTCACTAGCGGAAGTTGATATGTACAGAAGTTAACTGCCAATCCAACTACATGAATTGAGTACAGTGAACAAAATGATTAGTCATTGTTGATTGTTACTTAATCATATTGTGATTTGCTGAATTCGGCCCTGTAGACATCCATAGCATTACTTCTGTTGTTTAATTTAATGTGAAATGGATGGATCAGTGTCATTGTATTACCCAAGAGGTGATGCTGTGTACAGTGTTACAGGCCCTCTGCCTATTCCGCTAAGTAATCCAGGCTATGAAAGCCACCTGTCACTTAGTGCAGTTTCACGGCATCGTCACGGGGCCCATCGATCTGTGTGCTTGCTTTTTGCGTGTCCCTCGCATTATTAAGATGACAATAGTCTGCCAGGGTCCCCACTGTAATGCAGCGCTCAGATCCATTATAACCCGATTAGATTTCCATTCTCCTTGAAGCGCCGCTCTGTGACAGAGAGCATAATCTTTAATGGAATTTGTGTGAAATTAAATTATACGAGCATCAATAAACATAACATAATTCAGAAGAGTAAATGGGCTTAATTTATTGGATGGGCAGGCGTAATGGCACCGGTGTGTGTAGAATGAAGATGTCAGGGAGAGGGGTTCAGAACAGCGGGCTGGTAGATACATCATCCACCACGTGTGCGTGTGTGTTTATATGTGCGACATGAATGTCCTGCAAGCATGAATATGGAATAGCAGGCGACTTGAAGGGAAGGCACCGTGCGTGAGTGCATGTGCGTATGTGCTCAAAATTCTAAGGGAGGGATTTGGAGCAGCAGGAGACTAGCAGATTCTTCATCCACATGAGTGGGCAAAGAAAGTTCAACCTTTTATTTGAAAGGACTATAATTTAATGGGCAGACTATACACACACACACACACACACACACAGACTGCGAGAGCGAGAGGGAGCTAAGCAGACAGCGAACGTGGAAAACAAAAATATTAAATTGGGAGACAGTGAGAAAGAGATAGAGATGGATAGAGACAGAGGAATAGGATAAGGATGAAAAGGTGCCTTGTGAAAACGTATTGAAGAATGGAGGGAGGGAGGGAGGGAGGGAGGGAGGGAGGGAGGGAGGGAGGGAGGGAGGGAGGGAGGGAGGGAGGGAGGGAGGGAGGGAGGGAGGGAGGGAGGGAGGGAGGGAGGGAGGGAGGGAGGGGGAGGGAGGGAGGGAGGGAGGTGGAGGGAGGGAGGGGGAGGGAGCGAGGGAGCGAGGGAGGTAGGACTCGTGAGAGTGTGTCGTGTGGCGCTCGGAGAGAGGGAAGGCTTGATGGAGTAGCTCTGCAGCTGTAACAGTCAAGTGTTTGATTGTCCGGGTGGGGAATCGCACAAGGTTGTCATTTTGCATCTTAACCTTTGGAGGAGCTTTTCTTTTTTGGTTGGGAGGTTAATAATCAAAAATGATCTGCTTCACTAGAGCAGATAAATTGTGTCAAACACAGCTGGGACAGAGTGGCGCTGACTGGCCACCACAGAGCTAAATTGATGGTTGTTGCGAGAGAGGAGAAGGGGGGGAAATCCCCCTCACTCTACTGTATGACATGAATAGACTTCTAGGTGTCGCATTTGGTTCTGCTCTGTCGTTTTGTGATGAATCGCAGTCAGAGTCGAGGCAGCACAGATGTAGAGAGTGCTGTGGAAGAGACGTGGGAATAGAGTGAGGCTGAAATGGAAGGAGTTCCTATAGAGGTTGCTCAGAGCTGTGAAGTTGATTTGAAATTATTCTTTTTTTGTCAGTCAGAATACACGTGTTTATAAAGTGTAGCCACAATGTTAACTATGCTGAAGAGGGGTTTATGCAGTGCAGACGCACACACACACACACACACATGCACGCATACAGACACGCCTGCAGGAATACACAGACACACGCGCCTGCACTCACACACACAGACGCACGCACGTGCACTCACACACACAGACACACAGACAGACACACATACACACACATACACACACAGAGACACACAGACAGACACACGCCGACAGACACACACATTCAAAAACACACACACACAAAATGAGTCGCACAAAAACCACCAGCTGTTGTCACATTTCTCTCCAGCCGACCTGACTGTATTTTAAAGATACTGTATATGAAAGGCTCCTCTTCTTTATCTGGTAAATCTGTGCCGTGGAGGGTAAAACGGCGAGGTAAGAAAAGGAACAGAGAGCAGGCTGGTTTACTTTATCATCTTTCACCCCCCAGATCTGTAGCGGTAATCGAGGATAACTTACAGTATAATCTTGTTTGTTCCTTTCTTAAGTGGAGAGATAGCATCTCTTCGGATCATGGCTATGGGGAGGGGGAGGAGAGGGGAGGAGATGGGGTTGGCAGTAGAGGGAGGGAGGGAGGGAGGGAGGGAGGGAGGGAGGGAGGGAGGGAGGGAGGGAGGGAGGGAGGGAGGGAGGGAGGGAGGGAGGGAGGGAGGGAGGGAGGGAGGGAGGGAGGGAGGGAGGGAGGGAGGCTGTTGCATAGCTTTCTTTGTGTAGAAATCCTATAGCTCTGGTGTTTATGACCGGTCGCCCGGCTGCTCCACACCAGGATTTACGGCCTTCCCGCCTGCTTAATGTAAGCACAGCGTTATCGGGAGAAACCCGGGAAGGAGAGCAATAAATATCCAAGATATAAGGGGTCAGTAGAGGTCAATCGGCGAGGAAGGTCCCTGTCATAATTTGTTTAAGGAGCAATATTCAATAGCTGTTTTGGTGGGGATGGTTGATGGCCAGTGGAGAAAGTAATGCAAACACTTAATTATTCAGTGAGATATGCTATGGTTCAGAGTCCGACAGCCATTGCCACATCTCCCAGTATAAAGATAACTCTGTGTTTAAGCCACTTCACTTTCTCACCGGGAGTGATACCATTCTGATGACAGGCATATTATGTTATTTCTAATGATGCAATTTGGATGTTTAGTTGCTGAATGTTTAACTCACATTTTGATTTGAGTGTTATCTGTATGATTCCTATGCATATACAGTATATACATTAAATGCATTTCTTATCTCATGAAACCACACACATCATTGGTTTTAGGCAAATAATATAATATAAGAGGTCATTTCTAGGACATATTTCTGTCCATTTTGGGGACCCCTTTTTGCTCAAGAGCACCCCCAGAGGCAAAAGTATATATACAGTATATATATATATATATATATATATATATATATACGTATATAACCTCTAATGGAAAAAAAAAATACATACTTCCACACATTTGAATTCTTCTTCTTTTACGTGTTTACCATGGTGGGGGCATATTTACATAACTAATGTTAAGACAGAACTTGTGAACTGTCTGTATTTGACTAAGAACCTTGATTTGAATAAAGACACCATGTCCAATGGCTAATGGTGAATATTTAAATTACAGCATTTACTTAGAAATAGGCGCTTTCACTGTATATAGATTCACAGTAGCTCTAATGGGATCTCCAGTCAGAAGTAATAATGCTCTGTCCATTGACTTACCATTGATTTGATTTAAGCTGCATCATTATAAGTCTGATGTGTAGGACTTGTCCCTATGGGCGTGTGGAGGAGACACTGATGGGACAGGAGATACATATCCTGCGTCAGGAGAGGCCTATAGAAATGTACGCCTTGTTAATTATTAAAAAGGCTGGCGAGAGCTCAGAGTTGAACCGATAGAGCGAATTGGAGATGAGGGTCTGTTTGCTCACTGCTAAAACGTGTTAAAACCACTGCCTGGGCTAAGGCGCACGCACACACTATCACACCACTTTTCCCATGATGAGGGTGTGGCTGATGGATTGTCCTGCTTTTCACAAGCTCTGAAATTGGCATTCCTTCCCCCCCCCCCTCTCCAGCCCTCCAGCTCTCCAGCTTTGGACAGGTGGTGTAAGTGTATATTTATTTATTTCCCTTCTAATACTCGCCTTTATCTCCCGCATTGTTTGTGGGCTTGTGAGATTGATCAATATGTAATTTTCTTGGGAGAGGGAGTGGGGAGAGGAATCCGTCTGCACTGTCTGACAGTCAGGAAACCTTCTCTCCATCTTGCCTTCATACTTTCACCCACTCCTCTGCCTCCTTGTCTCTTTCTTCTGCCCAATCTCATCTCACCTCCGCTGTCTCTTCTTGCAAGTCATCCTTTCACTCTCTCTCTCTCTCTCTCTTTCTCCCACCTCTTTTGTCATTGTGTTGACCCTGTTTTTGCGGAAATGAATATGAGTATTTGTTGGATTCGTATTCCCTTTAACAGAGGGATGGAGGGATGGAGGGAAGGAGGGATGGAGGGATGGAGGGATAGAAGGATGGAGGCTGGGGCTGACCCCTAATGTAATGAGGGATCATAAAGAGAGTCGCTGCGCCCCACCGCTGGCAGGCCATGTTGTGAACAGGGCCCTTTGGTGACCTTTGACCTCGAGTGGTCATAGGCGATAGCTTGGACGTGGCCTTTAATGACTGAAGGCTCTCATGAACGGGTCATTTTTCACCCCAGAAACTGGGGGGTCTTACAGGAGAACAGCCTCAGGGCGGTGTGTGTGTGTGTCTCTACTGTACATTGAGCCAGAGGGTATACCAAAACACCTGGGATGTATTCATTCAGACAAAGACCATAGCAAACAGTTGCAAACCCTTTGCAACAGAAACACTTTACTCCAAACGAAAAACGTTCTGTGACAGATAGGTGCCTCCCTGTTTTGTTCTGTTTGCTTCTGTTGGCTTCTGTTTGGTTCATTTGGATCCTAGTGAATACACCCCTGTGCCATGTTTCAGCATAGGAAAACTTTGTGAAACATTGCTGACATCATTTTTATATGTCTACATGTCCGATTGGCATGCTTGTTCTTCGTAAAATATTTATATTTGATCGTTCCACAACGTTGTGCCCTGCTGAATGTGCCCCAGCTGTAAGTGGTCAAACTACTCCCATCATGCCCTGTCAGTAGATGTCTGCGCCATTTGTCAAAATAAATAATGGGACAAAATACTGCATTGCTAAGGATGAAAATGAGCAAGGTGCTCCCTGGTCACTGCCAATACAGTGCTGAAACGACTGCTTAGTCAGGTCCAACTAATCATGTCCCTTTGTCAATGTATTTGAGACCAGTGAATCGTGGTCAATGACATAAGCCATTACTGTCCTGACCTCCCGGCCCTCGTGGGATAAATAACCCATAGATTTCATTTAAAATTGACAGGCATTCATACATTAACATTTACATTTTTCTTTTTTGGGGCGGCACTCGTGGAGAGTCTGAATGAAAAGTTGGCAGAGGAGTGTATTGTGATGTGATTATGGGTCTGTGGGTTGGAGTTTTTTTCCTTAATGCATTCACACACATTAAGAATAAAAGGAACACAAAGCATGTTTATAAAAAAACATTTTCTTCTCTAAAATACATTTGGAATGTAAAATAGGTCTCATTTCACTGTACATAGTTTACAATCAAGAAAAGGTGAAGCATCTATTCAACTCTATGTTATAATCTGTGTGTTATCAGTGGTACTGTAGATGCACATGAAACAGAGCTGATAGTTTTGACTAGGGACCATAGAGATTATTTCTGTGTGATAGAGGGCACTGCCACCAACCCCTCTCTTATTAGTTCCCCCTGATAATCGCACACAGAAGGGACCCAGGAATTTCATTCCACATGGTTGATGGTGGTTTCTGGGTCGTTTCAACCTCTGTTTTCAATTGGGGAGAGGAATTTAAATTTCATACTCAGCCACTCAAAATTACTCATGATGATCTCCCTCTCCCTGAACGTCTTGCACGCTTTGAAAATACATTTCCTTGAAACTTTACAGAAAATGATGCTGATAAAAACGTTATCTCGACGACTAAAAAGGAACCTGTTATTTTATAGCTCTCTCTCTGTGAAGCAGTGGCCTGTTTTAGCTCTCTGTCTCGCTATCGGTGATCCACATAGTTGACTAATGGTGGTGTGCTGCTGCATGAGGTCTTTGAAGCAACATGCCAGGTGGTCGTGTTAATGGTTGAGCCGTAGAAGCACCTGTTGTGGCGAGACTGTGTGATGCTATATTCATATGGAAGGGATATTCAACATCCTTTCCTACCAGGTTTGTCCATTTAACCAGGAAGGAAGGAAATGCTGGTAACAGCAAAGCAGCACTATGTGTGTATATCATTTATTATTTCATGTGAGAGGATTGTGAGATATTTTCTGGAGGGGCGAAAATGTACTCTCGGGTGTAAAGAGGAAACGCAAAGCAATACACATTTGGATCACTCGATCCTTCCTGTCTGTAGTAGCGAATCAGAGAAGACTTGGGATAAAGACAAGTGTTGGGATAAAGTTTCATGGGGACAGAGTAGTACCAACACAGCCTCTCGCTGTCTCTGAGTCAGAGGCTCTTGCCCTTATAACACATGAACATGTGGCTTTGGTGCCATTGTGAAACCAATAACCATCAACAGCCGGCCACACACACGTGCACGCATGCGCACACCAGAGGAGGCTGCTGAGGGGAGGACGGCTCATAATAACGTCTGGAATGGAGTAAATGGAATGGCATCAAGCACATGGTTTCCATGTGTTTGATACCATTTCATGAATTCCATTCATTTCTAGGAGCCTGTCCTCCCCGATTAATGTACCACCAGCTGCACATGCACACACACCTCACTCAAAAGAGAAGCATCACAATTTGTATTGAACCAACCTACATTTGCCAAACATTCCATTGTTATGTTATCTTATATATCTTAAATAACATGTATAACATCTAATATCTAATCTTATCTTACTACTACTACTACTACTACTACTACTAATCACTTGGCTGTCAATCAGAATTTTCAGGTCGGTGACTTAGAGAGACAGGAAGCCAAAGGGCACAGCCAACTCCACCCCTTCCTAATCCTCAGAGCTCACACGCTGTCTACCCACAATGTGGTTACTTAGGTTGGATTTGGATATATTTGGCTGTTTTCACTGCATAACATTTAGAAGTAGTCCCTTTTCAGGTTTAGACGAAGTGACGGCTAAATGCTAAGTCCCATCCATAATGTAAGCTGCAAGCATAGCGAGCATAGAGAAATCGGTTGTGGTAGTCAAAGTTGTGTTTAACTGTAATGCAGGTGATTGGTGGCAATGATATGAACATGTATTGAGGTTGACATCCATAGAAGCATTATACTCAGATTTCTACCTCAACATAGTGTGAAATACACATATTTACAGTAGCCTGAATGTAGGCATATTTTGCTGGGGGGGGCAATGACGAGAATCGGGATCTTTCCCACATTAGTTTCCATGGCATTTCCATTGTTTTGGTCGAGTTCCATTGACCACTTTACCGCATCTATACTCAGAGTCAATATTCACTGCATAAGGAGTTCCCCCTCGACCACGCCCCACAAATTGGGGAAAACATCCCACTGTAAAAGAGCCAACTTCGTTGTCTATTTTTAGTTATACAGAAATAACAAAACAGCTGCTGTGTTGTTCAATGTACATGTAACCAGGTCAAAAATACAGACCTTCGGTTCGCAATGCTCCTACGTAGGAGAATAGAGCCTGCGAGAAGAGCCCTGTGGCTTCTGGCTATTCGGCGTGGGAGAGTGGGAAATGTGGAGACTAAGTAGGCTGCACTTAGCTATGTGTATGGAAAACATTTCATCACAAGTAAAACATTTGACTATTTTATTATAGTCCGTTTGTAACTCCACTCACTACTTGTAGATGTATAGACCGTATGTTTGTGTGGTTGGTCTTGGCTAGCTTAATGTTCCGGTCGATGGCTAGCTAGCGCTCACTTACGTGGCTGCTAGCGCAGTCATGAAAAGGGACTTGCTAGCTCAGTCATGAAAAGGGAAGCCCTACAAAATTGTGTTCTCCAAGTAGTGTCAAAGCTCGGAAGTAGCCAATGTTGAAAGTCATCTTTAGACATATTATTGTAACTGACTAAAACAATCAGACAACAAGAACGTTTGAGAAAGGTTACCTTTTTGCTGTGAAAAAATGGGGTAACCTATGCAGGCACAGGTTTACCCCCCCACAACATTCTATCTAATACCGACTGGGACTATGCAAGCTTATTTTTATGATTAGAAATTCCATTTCAATGGATTTCAATAAACACTGGCTGTTATCAACCACTGGTGGATATCGAATTGATTGTGTGATGTCACCATGTTCACATGAAATTGTATTTTTATGATTTGGTATTGACATGACAATGAAATGCAGTAGCTTGAGTGATGGCAATGTCATCAAATTCAATGTATTTTTGGTGCAGAATATCATTGCAATGGAGTTTAATATTGGCCACTGTTTAAAATGAGTGATAATTAATTAATGAATTAATGTAAACAATGAATTGTTTAAAGAAATGCACAAATAGACTCTTTGTTGTATGCAGATATTAATCCGACAAGTGGCACTCCTCACTCACAGGTGGTGAATCATTGGAAATGATTAATTCCATCCAATGCAATCTCATCTGTGAGAACAGACAGTGAAGCAACCACCAAATAATCTTCAACTCAATGTTTGTTGTTTTCTTTGCTTCCTGACAGGGTTGTGATCACACACACAGCTTTATACCATGTTATTATTAAACAGTTGCACTTTAAAGTAGCCAAGAAGCCCCCCCCTCCATCTCACCCTCACATACAGGGGTCCACAGAGGACAAATTCTGGGCCAACTATTATCAAAGTGAACATGACGAGTCCATGAAGACTGATAAAAGCCTAGTAGAGCCAGATTGTGCTGCTGGCCATCTCTCTCTCTCTCTCTCTCTCTCTCTCTCTCTCTCTCTCTCTCTCTCTCTCTCTCTCTCTCATATTCCGACAGGCTGCCAAGCATGGCCCAAATAATAAACAGATGGCCGTCACCAAATATAGCCAGCTCCAGTCTAACACTACAAAGGAACCCAAAATTAAATGATAGGGTATTAGCAGGGGCGAAACAATTTGCAGGTCAAAATGTAATGGTAACCTTTCACTGTGCAAATTGAAAATGAACCTTTGGGGTATTGAATTATTTGCAGTTGATGCCGTCTGCTTGTGCAGGGCAGGCAGGCGTTGTTTCTGCGGAGAGAAAAATGCTGGAAGGAGAGGAGGAAGGAAAGGTGATGAAACCGGATCATATTATGACTCTAGGGGCTTTATTACAATTGTCTGCACTTTTCAAGAGCAATTTTAGTGGAGGAAATCAGGCGGAGATGGTGCAGATTGAGCGTTGAGGAAGTGAGGACACTGGTCTGGAGTTCCTTGGTTCTCTCAATCCCACATATATTTTTATTTAACCACATGTTAGCTAGAATCAGGGTTACTCTGTTGTTTTTCCACTGATCATAATTCCAACCAGCTCCACATAACAAATATAAACAAATAGAACAGCTTAATGTATTTGTTTTGTTCCACACACAAACAAAATGCCAGTCATTTTTCATCGAATTATGATTTCCTGACAAGGAGCCCAGGAGTTATTTTCCTCCTGATTTTCCTGATGAATGCATTTATACAAATCGCTGGCCTCTTTTCTACTGTTCTCAGAGAATTATTCCAGGCCTAAAACCCTCAGTGCAAAAGGCGTATGACGCTAACCTTGTCATATTTAGTAGCTGTCAGCAAAATGACCACTGTACTGAGGCCAGACCTCATAAAGTGGCCTATTCATTATCCTAATCTCATTAGTTAAGATCTGTTAAGTAGAGAGTGGGTATAATGCATGCTTTTCCATTTTAATTATTTATTGACCATAAATACATTTAAGTGCATTAGGGTCCTGGGGCAAAGAGCATGCAGAGAGGTCCCTAATATATTACGGAGCAAACACATTATCTAAATGTACATATCTAACTAATCATGCATCAGGCCATATCAATGTGAGGCCTTGACATAAATTACAGTTTGACCTCTGACCTGGGTCATGCCCTCTCAGGGTTTCTGTCACACCGGGGTCTTAAATGCCTCCTTGAAAAATACATTTAAAAGAAAACGGCAGACGTCATTGCCGATCAGCAAAGCTCAAGCCATCTCCCCCTCCCCTGAGAATAGGCCCCTGTATTGTTATATGTAAATGCTAACAGAGTAATTCTAAATTGCTCCACGGTTAATCATGTTACAGATTAAGAATCATTTGTGGATTAGTATTAAATACATGAATAAGCGTTGCATATTAGCCCACATGGTGAGTAATGTCACGTTGAGAGGGGAGATGAAGAGAGGAAGCGAAGGAGGCTGCTCTCTCTCTCTCTCTCGCTTTCTCTCTCTCTCTCTCGCTCTCCCTCTCTCTCGCTCTCTCTCTCTCTCTCTCTCTCTCTCTGTCTCTCAGCGTTGCGCGGTTGTTCTAGTTGACAGGGTCACATGCTCCTTGTCCTCCATATCTGCTTGCAGTATATTGCTCGTTTGTGTAAGTGAATGTGACTCTGAATGTGTGTGATAGTATGTAAATACTGTAACTCCTAATAGACAGGGGAGTAAAAAGGTGATTCCACACATGCTGTGTGTGCATATGTGTGTGTGTGTGTGTGTGTGTGTGTGTGTGTGTGTGTGTGTGTGTGTGTGTGTGTGTGTGTGTGTGTGTGTGTGTGTGTGTGTGTGCGTGCGTGCGTGTGTGTGTGTTCCTACCCCCTGACTAGATGCTGGAGGTTCCTTGTTGCTCCTCAGGTGGCTGGGTGCAGTGAATTCCAGGACCGCTGTAGAGCAGCAGTAGACGTCTTCATATCCTGTCAGAACAGCAGAGAATGAACTATCCGTATGTGCCAGAGGGTCTGTGTGTGCGTGCCTGTGTGCATGTGTATGTGTGTGTGTGTGTGTGTGTGCATGTGTGTGTCCATGTGGGAGTTTGTTTTGCGAACAATGATCAGAAACCAGTGTAATATTGAAATCTATTTAGCTTCGTACTCCTCGCTAAAATAATCATTGAGAAGAATAAATCTCGATTCAAACTGGGAAGGGTTAATGCTTCCCGAGCTTCCATCATAGAGTTCTGGCAAGCGACACATACCGGTGCAAATCAGGTTTTACAACATAATTGTATGTGTCTGGTTACTGTATTAAGCCGATTAGCGGATTAAAAGCTTTCAGCATCATTGAACTGTACATAGAAATCTCTAGATGAAATGATGCAGTGTACATACTTTAATGACTACCTCCTTTGTCTATCTCGCCAATTACGGTATGCAAACAGTGGGCGAGTGTGACGTGTGAGGTACTGTGTTATTTATCCTCTCCTCTTCAGCCTAGCAACCTTGTTGTAGTGCTTCATAATTATCCTGTCGTTCCATACATTACGGGCTCTATGCATTATGTCAGCAGAGGCAATCATTGTGGGGCTAACACAAATGGAGATATTACAGTTATTTCAGGGGCCGGCTAGCTCACTGAGTAGAGTGGCAGGCGTATGGTCATAATTGTATTGGCTATATTTGTGAGTCAATACAAGCTGAGGGCAACGTAATTGAATTAGTGGCCTGTGGTTAGGATCCTTTCCCAGGAGTAGATGGATGAGGCCAGGTGTCATAATCATAACAATGGTGTTAGTGATGGACAGATCACTGTAATATGCATGTGCGTGTGTGTGCGTCTGTCAAGTCGTACTAGTCATTATCCACAGCCTGCTATCTTATTGAGTTTTGACAATTATCTGTTTCTCTTTCTTACTTTCCTATTTTGTTGACCTTCGGAGGTAAGCTCATTTTGAATGTGTTATATTTGAGAAAGATTATTCAATTGAAACCACGCCACTATGTGCATGCATTTTTCCAGACTGAGCTCATCTATAATTCACTGTTTGTTTCAGTTTACAATTGAAAGGAGCTGAAACGTCCCATGCCGTTCAGACAAAAATCTTTTTTTTCTCCACCCTTTTTCCAACTAATTTATTTAGCAATCATATATTAGCTGTGGAGATGTTGTTGTCTTTGTTTTATGTCGGGCTGTTGACAGGTGGCAAACAGGAGGTTAGCAGCAGGCTCATGCATGTCTAAAGAGGTGGGCCCGGGCTGCCTGAAGCTCCGATATTCATATCTTCAGAGCGCATGTAGAAAAATGGGATGACTTGCCCTCTGTCACGCGTACGACTTAATGAAATAACGCAATCACATCAGATTTTTGGGCAAAGTTGACATTTAGCCTTGGCACATTTGTGTGAAAATGAGAGTGATGTTTTTGGTGACTTTTATATCGAGGGAATAAGCCCTAAACCCAGCATGTATTACACAAGGAAGCTAATTCATTTGCCAACATAATTATTTAGATATAATTTACATATAAATGTGTTTTGTGTGGAAAATAAATAAATAAGATAAATACACCACAGTCGTAAAATGACACCCTCAAGACTGCAATTTACAATTAAAATGTTAAAGCCGCTGATTAAATTCAAGTACAATTTCTTCTTGACCTTCTGAGCTCAGGGAAGGTAAAAGAACATGCTTACCTAGGCTCCGATTCTGTCTGTGGTTATTCACAGTCCTTTTGTGTTCTTTGTTCCGTCAACTAATGTCCTCTAACAATTCCCTTAAAAACCCTGACAGGAACATATACTGTACAATATCAAATACATCAATATCATGGAGCAAAGTGTGTTCTGTATTACTACTGCACCTGCCAGCCTAATTCGTGTTACACGTACTTTCATTTTAAAAAAAGAATCCTGCATGTTGATGAATGTTTCTATGTTGCATGGCAGCCTTTGGACATGCAAGTGTGTGCATACAGAGCCTTCAGAGGGTATTCACACCCCTTCTTCCACATGTTGTTGTGTTACAGACGGAATTTCAAATGGATTGAATTGAATTGTTGTGTCACTGGCCTACACGGAATGATGTCTTTTTGACATTTTGGGGAAATTGGTCAATGTAAAAGCTGAAACGTCTCGAGTCAATAAGTACTCAACCCCTTTGTTATGGCAAGCCTAAATAAGTTCAGAAGTCAAAAATCTCCTTTGCGAGTTACATACTTCGTTTCATGGACACACTCTCTGTGCGTTACTGTTGTTTAACGTGAATGTTGGATGACTACCTCATCTCTGTACCCCACACATACAATTATATGTAAGGTCCCTCATTTGAGTCGTGAAATTTAAACACAGATTCAATCACAAAGACCAGGGAGGTTTTCCAATGCCTCAAAAAGAATGGCACCTATCGGTAGATGTATCTTTAAAAAAAAAAATTTAAGCAGATATTAAATATCCCTTTGAGCATGGTAAAGTTATTAATTGAGGTTGCAGGTAGGCTAGTGGTTAGAGTGTTGGACTAGTAACCAAAAGGTTGCAAGATCAAGTCCCTTAGCTGACAAGGTAAAAAAAAATCTGTCGTTCTGCCTCAGAACAAGGCAGTTAACCCACTGTTCCTAGGCTGTCATTGAAAATAATAATTTGTTCTTAAACTGACTTGCCCAGATAAATAAAGGTTTAAAAAAAAAAACACTTTGGATGGTGTGTCAATACACACAGTCACAACTGTGCAGTTGGCTCAGAACAGGGCAGCACGGTTGGCAAGTACACGGAGGGCTAACATTAATGACGTTCATGTCAATCTTTCATGGCTCAAAGTAGAATATTGACATCATCATTACTTGTTTTCGTAAGAGCAGTTGACAAGCTGAATGTACCGTGCTCTCTGTTTAAAATACTATCACACAGCTCAGACACCGATGCATACCCCACAATTCATGTCACCAGAAGTCACTTCACAGTCCCCAAGTCCAGAACAGACTATGGTAGGCGTACAGTACTACATAGAGCCATGACTACATGGAACTCTATTCCACATCAGGTAACTGATGCAAGCAGTAGAATCAGATTTAAAAGCAGGTAAAAAATATACCTTATGAGACAGTGGGGGCTGTGATGTAACACAAACATAGGCACAGACACATGCATACATAAACATGATAACACTATATATTCATATACGCATGGATTTTGTGTTGTAGATATGTGGAGTATGGGCCTGAGGGCACACACTTAGTGTGTTGTGAATTCTGTAATTAATGTATTGTAATGTTTTTTAAATTGTATAACTGCCTTAATTCTGCCGGACCCCAGCAAGAGTAGTGGGGATCCATAATGGGGATCCATAATGGGGATCCATAATGGGGATCCATAATAAATACAAATACAAATACAAAGGTATAGACATCCTTCCTAACTCAGTTGCCGGAGAAGAAGGAAACCGCTCAGGGATTTCACCATGAGGCCAATGGTGACTTTAAAACAGTTACATAGTTGAATTGCTGTGATAGGAGAAAACTGAGGATGGATCAACAACATTGTAGTTACTCCACAATACTAACCTAAATGACAGAGTGAAAAGAAGGAAGCCTGCACAGAATAAAAAGATTTCAAACCATGCAAAAAATGTGGCAAAGAAATGTACTTCATGCAAAGCGCTATGTTTGGGGCAAATCCAACACACCACATCACTGAGTACCACTCTTCATATTTTTAAGCATGGTGGTGGCTTCGTTATATTATGTTTATGCATGCCATTGGCAAGGACTATGGAGTTTTTTGGGGCTAAAAATAAATGGAATAGAGCTAAGCACAGGACAATTCATGGAGGACAACCTGGTTCAGTCTGCTTTGCAAAAGACACTGGGAGACAAATTCACCTTTCAGCAGGACAATAACATAAAACACATGGTTAAAAATACACTTGAGTTGCTTACCAAGATGACACTGAATGTTCCTGAGAGGCCTAGTTAAAGTTTTGACTTAAACTACAATGCCTTCGGAAAGTATTCACACCCATTGACTTCTAAAATTGATTAAATAAAAACAATTCCTCAGCAATCTACACACAATACCCAATTATGACAAAGTGAAAACAGGTTAGTTGAAATTTTTGTAAATGCATTACATTTAAAAAACTTAAATAAATGATTTACATAAATATTCAGACCCTTTGCTAAGACACTCGAAATTGAGCTTAGGTGCATCATGTGTCCATTGATCATCCTTTAGATGTTTCAGTAACTTGATTATAGTCTACCTGTGGTAAATTCTATTGATTGGACATGATTTGAAAAGGCACACACCTGTCTATATAATGTCCCACAGATGACCGTGCATGTCAGAGCAAAAACCAAGCCATGAAGTCGAAGGAATTGTCTGTACAGCCCCGAGACAGGATTGTGTTTCGGCACAGATCTGGGTAAGGGTACCAAAACATTTCTGCAGCATTGAAGGCCCTTAAGAACACAGTGGCACCCATCATTCTGAAATGGAAGAAGATTGGAGTCACCAAGACTTTTCCTAGAGCTTGTTGCCTGGCCAAACTGAGCAATTGGGGGAGAAGGGCCTTGGTCAGGGAAGTGACCAAGAACCTGATGGTCACTCTGACAGAGCTTTAGAGGTCCTCTGTGGAGATGGCAAAACCTTCCAGAAGGACAACCATCTCTGCAGCATTCCATCAATCAGGCCTTTATGGTAGAGTTGCCAGAAGGAAGCCACTCTTCAGTAAAAGGCACATGACAGCCTGTTTGGAGTTTTCCAAAAGTACGCTAAGACCATGAGAAACAAGATTCTCTGGTCTGATGAAACCAAGATTCAACTATTTCTTCAAATCAAATCAAATTGTATTTGGCACATACACCTAACACAACAGGTATAGGTACACCTTACCGTGATATGCTTACTTACAAGCCCAATGCAGTTCAAGAAATAGAGTTAAGAACCTATATACTAGATAAACTCCAACTAAAAAAATGTAATAACAAGTAACACAATAAAAGAACAATAACGAGGCTCTATACAGGGGGTATTGGTACCGAGTCAATGTGCGGGGGAACACGTTAGTCAAGGTCATTTGTAAACTCAACAACAACAAAAAACGTCCTCTCACTGTCAACTGCGTTTATTTTCAGCAAACTTAACATGTGTAAGTATTTGTATGAACCAACTGAGACATATTTGTACAAGTATTTGTATTCAACAACTGAAACATAAACTGAACAAGTTCCACAGGTATGTGACCAACAGAAATGGATTAATGTGTTCCTGAACAAAGGGGGATTCAAAATCAAAAGTAACAGTCAGTTTCTGGTGTGGCCACCAGCTGCATCAAGTACTGCAGTGCATCTCCTCCTTATGGACTGCACCAGATTTGCCAGTTCTTGCTGTGAGATGTTACCCCACTCTTCCACCAAGGCACCTGCAAGTTCCCGGACATTTCTGGGGGGAATGGCCCTAGCCCTCACCCTTCGATGCAACAGTTCCCAGACGTGCTCAATGGGATTGATATCCGGGCTTTTCGCTGGCCATGGCAGAACACTGACATTCCTGTCTTGCAGGAAATCACGCATAGAAAGAACAGTATGGCTGGTGGCATTGTCATGCGGGAGGGTCATGTCAGGATGCGCCTGCAGGAAGGGTACCACATGAGGGAGGAGGATGTCTTCCCTGTAACACACAGCGTTGAGATTCCCTGTAATGACAACAAGCTCAGCCTGATGATGCTGTGACACACCACCCCAGACCATGACGGACCCTCCACCTCCAAATTGATCCCGCTCCAGAGTAAAGGCCTCGGTGTAACGTTCATTCCTTCGACGATAAAGGCGAATCCGACCATCACCCCTGGTGAGACAAAACCTCGACTCGTTAGTGAAGAGCACTTTTTGCCAGTCCTGTCTGTTCCAGCGACGGTGAGTTTGTGCCCATACGTGACGTTGTTGCCAGTGATGTCTGGTGAGGACCTGCCTTACAACAGGTCTACAAGGTCTCAGTCACTCAGCCACTCTCAGCCTATTGCGGAGAGTCTGAGCACTGATAGAGGGATTGTGCATTCCTGGTGTAACTCGGGCAGTTGTTGTTGCCATCCTGTACCTGTCCCGCAGGTGTGATGTTTGGATGTACCGATCCTGTGCAGGTGCTGTTACACATGTTCTGCCACTGTGAGGACGATCAGCTGTCCGTACTATCTCCCTGTAGCGCTGTCTTAGGCATCTCACACTATGCCTAAGGCACGTTCACTCAGAGGGGACTAAGCACACACCCCTGAGGGGCCCTAGTGTTGAGGATCAGCGTGGCAGATGTGTTGTTTCCTACCCTTACCACCTGTGGGAGGCCCGTCAGGAAGTCCAATATACAGTTGCAGAGGGAGGTGTTTCGTCTCAGGGTCCTTAGCTTAGTGATGAGCTTTGTGGGCACTATGGTGTTGAACGCTGGACAGTAGTCAATGAACAGCATTCTCACATAGTTGTTCCTTTTGTCCAGGTGGGAAAGTGCAGTGTGGAGTGCGATTGAGATTGTGTCATCTGAAGATTTGTTGGGGCGGTATGCAAATTGGAGTGGGTCTAGGGTTTCCAGGATGATGGTGAGCCATGACCAGCCTTACAAAGCACTTCATGGCTACCGACATGAGTGCTATGGGGCGGTAGTCATTTAGGCAGGTTACCTTCACTTTCTTATGAACAGGGACTATGGTGGGACTCTGCTTGAAACATGTAGACTCGGTCAGGGAGAGGTTGAAAATGTCAGTGAAGACAGTTGCCAGTTGGTCAGCGCATGCTCTGGCCCCATGGACTTGTGAATGTTGACCTGTTTAAAGGTCTTGCTCACATCAGCTACAGAGAGCTGTGGCAGTCTGGAACAGCAGATGCTCTTATGCATGCTTCAGTAATGCTTGCCTCATAGCGAGCATAAAAGCTTGTCTGTTAGGCTTGTGTCACTGGGCACCTTGCGGCTGTCTTTCCCTTTGTAGTCTGTAATAGTTTGCAAGCCCTGCCACTTCCGAAGAGTGTCAGAGCCTGTGTAGTACGATTCAATCTTAGTCCTGTATTGACACTTTGCCTGTTTGATGGTTCATCTGAGGGCATAGCAGGATTTCTTATAAGCGTCCGGATTAGTGTCCCACTCCTTGAAACCGGCAGCTCTAGCCTTTAGCTCGGTGCGGATGTTGCCTTTAATCCATGGCTTCTGGTTGGGATATGTACGCACGGTCACTGTGGGGACAACGTCGTCGATGCACTTCTTGATGAAGCCATTGACTGAGGTGGTATACTCCTCAATGCCATTAGATCAATCCCGAAACATATTCCATTCTGTGCCAGAAAAACAGTCCTGTAGTGTAGCATCCACGTCATCTGACCACTTCCATATTGTGCGAGTCACTGGTACGTCCTGCTTTAGTTTTTGCTAGTGAAAGGCTTTCCCAGAAGAATGGAGACTGTTAAAGCAGCAAAGGTGGGACCAAATCAATATTAATGCCCATGATTTGGGAATTAAGATGTTTGACGAGCAGGTGCCCACATGCTTTTGGTCAGGTAGTGTAAATTGGCTTGAATATCTATGGCAATAATTGAAAATTGCTATCCAACCAACTTGACAGAGCTTGAAGAATAAAAAAAATAATGATGTGCAAATATTGTACAATCCAGGTGTGCAAAGCGCTTAGAGACTTACCCAGAAAAACTCATAGCTGTAATCGCTGCCAAAGGTGATTCTAACATGTATTGACTCAGGGGTGTGAATACTTATGTGTATGAGATTTTTATGTATTTCATCTTCAATACATTTGCAAAAAAATCTAAAAACATGTTTTCACTATGTCATTATTTGTTACTGTGTGTAGATGTGTACCAAAAAAAGATCACTTTAATTCATTCAGGCCATAACACAACACAATTTGAAATAACGGGGAATGAATACTTTCTCAGGGCACTGTATCTGTACTGACCACATGCTCCTAGAACACAGCACATCTGAAGGAAGTGGCTATGTCCACAGATGTCCACATGGTGGCAGTGTTGTGACTGTCTTTCTGTTTGTGTCTGTGTGCGCGTGCGTGTGCGCGTGCACGTGTGTGTGTGCGTGCATGCACACGTGTATGTTTGACACTGTTGATCTGTTGATTTGACCCAATGCTAATCAGTGTCAGAGGGCCGAGTCATGCAGTCGTGTTCTGCGGCTGACACCGACTGACACTGAGCTGAGAGGTGGATGGACGGGAAAAATACCCTCTTGTCCAAACACATTCATTTATGGGCCAAAAATATCCCCATGTAGCCTGCATGTTTATTAGTCATGTATCAGACGTTTGGCTGATAGACACACATGCTCATTAGCCCTTAGTGTTGCTTCACAAGAGACCAATGAGAGTCCTCATTAGTCAGCGCGCATCACAGATAAAGCACAATGGGGTAGGGACTCACTCAAGTCAGAGCAAGAGAAATCAAGAAAGCATGCCATGATAACTTTAATTTATAAGCCACTCATAGATCATTTCTAAAACATACAACTATGTGGTAAGTGAAATATTTTGTATTGGAAATAGTGGAAAAAGACTGGAAATTCAAATGTGCACCCCAACCCTAAATTTGACCAATGCACATCAATAGCAATAGCAGGTGTAAGTAATAAGCTGAGTTTGCTGTAATGTCTTGTTAGATACAGCTGTCTGGATCGGGAAGAGAATCGGAAGTATATAGATTGTGAGGTTCTGAGTAATGTGTGATTAAGTACATTACATTTGTTCTAATTGAAATTAAATAAATGCATATTTAGTATGCAGAAACAACTAATTCATGATAGACAAAATCCCATGATTGGTAGATGAGCTGTCAGCGAACATTAAATTCCAACGGGACATTCGCGATATGAGCTTGTTTTGTTCCACCAAAACTTGGCTAAGGGAGGATACACTTTAAATCAGTGACTTTTGATAGGTTTTCTCTTGTGCGCTTGAATAGAGACTACAACAGTATGGGTAAAAAAAAAAGTGTGGGGCGGAGTCTGTTTCTATGTCAACAACAGATGGTGTCATGCTGGACAAATCACAATCAAACAGATATTATGCACTCTGCATGCTGACGTTTTAGCTGTTAGCTGCAGACCATAATACCTTCATTGTGAGTTCACAAATGTGATTGCCCTTGTCACTCACATCCCTCCTTCAGAGAATGCAAAGTGTGCCATGGATAGTATACAAACAATCACAGAGGACCTGCAGAGGGCATCTCCAGATGAAACTCTGTGGATTTTAACCACTGCTCTCTATCCTTTGTTCTCCCCAACTTCAGGCAATTTGTTAAATGCCCCACTCGCAATTATAAGGCTATTGACTTGCTGTAGTCTTATCCAGTGCCCTGTCCCCTTTGGGGCAGTCTGACCACAATATAATTCAACTCCTATCGAAGTACAGCCCAATAATTATTGTCCAGCGCCAGAAGCCCAAAACCATCATGATACGAAAATGGTCACAGGACATCTGTGAAACTCAGAGGGAATGCTTTGAGTATACACTCTTAGAAAAAAGGGTTTAAAAATGTTTTTACAGTTGTCCACATAAGGAGAACCCTTTTTGGTTCCAGAGAGAACCCTTTTGAGTTCCCCTTAGAACCCTTTTGGGTTCCATGTAGAACCTTCTGTGGAAGGAGTCCTACATGGAGCCCAAAAGGATTCTCTCTGGAACCAAAAAGGGTTCTTCTATGCCAGTGGTCAGCAACCGGTCGACTGGTGACATAGACCTTCTTTCCAATAGTGTTGCTGACTATATCAACTTCTGTGTGGAAATTGTTGTTCATTAGAGGACAGTGAAGTGCTTCCCCAATAACAAATCATGGATTACAAGAGACATTAAAGAATACACT
Source organism: Oncorhynchus tshawytscha (assembly GCF_018296145.1). NCBI lineage: Eukaryota > Metazoa > Chordata > Actinopteri > Salmoniformes > Salmonidae > Oncorhynchus > Oncorhynchus tshawytscha. The sequence goes on from NC_056431.1 coordinate 26,986,196, forward strand.
CATTATGAGGTGTGACATGGACCGTGTGAAAGGGATACAGAAGGAATTAAAACAAATGATCAGGGCTTGAAAGAGGGACTACAAGAACAAGATTAATAAGCAACAACGTCAAGGAGGTATGGAAAGGAATGACTGGATATGGTGGGAGGCCAGCTGAGAGAACTGTGGATGCACCAGCTAATGAGCTCAACCAGGGTAGCGGCAGGGTAGCCTAGTGGTTAGAGCGTTGGACTAATAACTGGAAGGTTGCAAGTTCAAACCCCTAAGCTGACAAGGTACAAATCTGTCATTCTGCCCCTGAACAGGCAGTTAATGCACTGTTCCTAGGCTGTCATTGAAAATAAGAATTTGTTCTTAACTGACTTGCCTGGTTAAATAAAAAACACCTCTTTGCATGCTTTGACAACTGTGATTTCTCCACAGAAAGATGGGAGAGGTCTGTGGAGAGGTTACAGGGGCAGAGTCTGGGACCAGTCTGGTTTTTACTCTGACTGTTGACCAAGTGAGAAAACTGTCCTGTGAGGAGTGAGAGAGCCAAGCGTCAGTAGCTTCAGCCCAGCATTACACACATATACTGTATATCAACTGAAATTCACAAGCAGTGCTCGACTTGGAGTGAAACAGGTTCTAGTATTAATATTGGCTGCCGGTACTGTTTATATTTAGGTGCAGGAGATCCACAATACTATTGAGCTAATATTCTATAAGAGGAACAGGAGCTCAAGCAGTAGAAAATGTGTGGTGCCAGTACTCAGCTCCTGTGAGCTCCAGCCCAAGTCAAGCACTGCTCACAAGTGCCTGATTGACTGACTCTACTAGCCAAAAACATTTTTTATTTTAATTTACTTTTCTCCATATTATTATCTCTGATAAGCAACCCAGGAAAGGGCTAAGAACAGCCCATATTAGTAATTGTAGCCTTAGAAACAAGGTTCATGCAAACAATAACTTGCTAACGTCAGGTAACATTCATATACTGGCCATTTCTAAAACCTACTTAGATAATTCCTTTGATGATACAGCAGTAGCAATACAAGGATATAACATCTACAAAAAGACAGGAATGCCTATGGGGGAGGGTTTGCTGTGTCTGCTCAGAGCCATATTCCTGTAAAGCTCAGAGAGGATCTCATGCAAATGTCTAGTAGTCGAAGTGTTGTGGTTGCAAGGTCAACTGCATGTAAAGCTACTTCTTTTAGAATGCTGCTTTAGGATGCTGTATTTACAACTGTGACTAATGCCTGTAATTTGACACAGGTTATCACTCAACCAACTAGAGTGCATTCCAATAGTAAAAAAATAGCAAAAAAGTATTTAGTCAGCCACCAATTGTGCAAGTTCTCCCACTTAAAAAGATGAGAGAGGCCTGTAATTGTCATCATAGGTACACTTCAACTATGACAGTCAAGATGAGAAAAAAAAATCCAGAAAATCACATTGTAGGATTTTTAATTAATTAATTTGCAAATTATGGTGGAAAATAAGTATTTGGTCACCTACAAACAAGCAAGATTTCTGGCTATCACAGACCTGTAACTTCTTCTTTAAGAGGCTCCTCTGTCCTCCACTCGTTACCTGTAATAATGGCACCTGTTTGAACTTGTTATCAGGATAAAAGACACCTGTCCACAACCTCAAACAGTCACACTCCAAACTCCACTATGGCCAAGACCAAAGAGCTGTCAAAGGACACCAGAAACAAAATTGTAGACCTGCACCAGGCTGGGAAGACTGAATCTGCAATAGGTAAGCAGCTTGGTTTGAAGAAATCAACTGTAGGTGCAATTATTAGGAAATGGAAGACATACAAGACCACTGATAATCTCCCTCGATCTGGGGCTCCACACAAGATCTCACCCCGTGGGGTCAAAATGATCACAAGAACGGTGAGCAAAAATCCCAGAACCACACGGGGGGACCTAGTGAATGACCTGCAGAGAGCTGGGACCAAAGTAACAAACGCCTACCATCAGCAAGGGCATTGAAGATGAAACGTGGCTGGGTCTTTCAGCATGACAATGATCCCAAACACACCGCCCGGGCAACGAAGGAGTGGCTTCGTAATAAGCATTTCAAGGTCCTGGAGTGGCCTAGCCAGTCTCCAGATCTCAACCCCATAGAAAATCTTTGGAGGGAGTTGAAAGTCCGTGTTGCCCAGCAACAGCCTCAAAACATCACTGCTCTAGAGGAGATCTGCATGGAGGAATGGGCCAATATACCAGCAACAGTGTGTGAAAACCTTGTGAAGACTTACAGAAAACATTTGACCTCTGTCATTGCCAACAAAGGGTATATAACAAAGTATTGAGATACACTTTTATTATTGACCAAATACTTATTTTCCACCATAATTTGCAAATAAATTCATTAAAAATCCTACAATGTGATTTTCTGGATTTTTTTTCTCATTTTGTCTGTCATAGTTGAAGTGTACCTATGATGAAAATTACAGGTCTCTCTCATCTTTTTAAGGTGGCTAACTAAATACTTTTTTGCCCCACTGTATGTTGGTCTGATGTGTATAAATAAGTGAATCCAGATGCAATGGAAGCGTTTGTAAAATGAGTCATGCCAATTGTTGACAAGCATGCACCTGTTAAGAAACTGTGACAACTGTTCGAGCCCCCTGGATTGATGAATTAAAAAGTTGCATGGTTCAACGAAGTGATTCAAAAAAAGGTAGCAAACAACTCAGGCTGCTCTGCTGATTGTTTGGCATACTGAACTTTTGTGACTAAACTTAAGAAAATGAAGAATAAATTATAGTACCAAACCAAGATATATGACATAAAACAGAATGGAAAAATACTTTTTAGTGGCTTAAATTATATAATGTGCAGAAAACCCAGTTATTCGCCATCATTCATTGAAGTTGACGGGTCATTTATAATAAAACCTTTCGATATTGTCAATCATTTCAATTACTATTTCACTAGTAATGTGGAAAAACTGAAATGACAACATTGAACAGTGAACCATTATATTTTTGTATAAAAGATCTAGTAATGAAAGAGAAGGATTGCTGCTTTGAATTTGGTCAAGTTAGTGAGGGGGAGGTGGAAAACGAATGTTATCCATCAATAATGATAAGCCTCTAGGTATAGACAGCGTTGATGGGAAACTATTGAGAGTGGTAAGCAGACTATATTGAAACCCCAAATTCCTATATATTTCACCAAAGCCTGAATGAGTGTATATGTCCACAGGCGTGGAAGGAATCTAAAGTAATTCCCCTGCCTAAAACTAGTAAAGCACACTTTGATGGCTCAAACAGTCACCCAATCAGTTTGCTGCCTGTTCTTAGTAAACTGATGGAGAGAATTGTGTTTGACAAAATACATGCATGCAGAGAAGTGCACTCAACTTGTATTGCACTGACTCAGATGACTGATGATTGGTTCAAATAAATGGATAATAAAATGACAGTCGGAACTGTATTGTTACATTTCAGTGCCCACCTTTGATGTTATTGATCATAAATTGTTGTTAAAAAAAAAAAAAACTTGCTTGTTATGGCTTTACATCACATGCCATCACATGGTTGGAGAGTTATCTATCCAATAAAACCCAAAAGGTGTTCTCCTGTTTTAATCCCAGGCCCACGTCCCCGCAGGAGACCTGTTGCCTGTTGGTAGGCCGTCGTTGTAAATAAGAACTTGTTCTTAACTGACTTGCCTGGTTAAATTAAGGTTAAATTAAGGTTAAATTAAGGTTAAATTAAGGTTAAATTTAAAAAAATAATGGCAGCTTCTCTAACATCAGATATCTGCAGTGTCCCTCGGGGCAGTTTCCTTGGGCCGTTACTCTCCTCTATTTTTACAAATGATTTGTCACCGGTCTTACACGAAGCTAGAATGACTATGTAATGCGGATGACTCCACACTCTACATGTCAGCACCAAAAGTCAGTGAGCTCACTGAAATTCTAAATAAGAAGTTACAGTCCGTATCAGAATGCAGGATTAATAATAAAGTGTTTTTTAAATACATCTAAAACTAAAAGCATTGTATTTGGTTTAAAACATTCTCTAAGACCTAAACCACAACTGGAGTTGTGCGTAAAAGGGTGTGACCATTGAGCAAGTTGAGGAAGCTAAACTCCTAGGTTTAACGTTGAATGATCAATTATTATGGTCAAGTCATATTGACAAAGTTGCTGTGAAGATTGGGAGGTGTATGTCTTTTCTAAATAGATGTTCTGCATTTTTGTTGTTCAGGCTCTGGTCTTGTCCCATCTTGATTATGGTCCGGTAATATGGTCAAGTGCAGCAAAAAAAGACCTAGCAAAGCTGCAGCTGGCTCTAAACAGTGCAGCATGTTTTGCCCGTAACCCCACATAGATAACTAACGTCAATAACATGCATGCCAGTTTTCCCTGGTTGAGGGTTGACAAGAGATTAACTGCTTCTGCTCTCGTTTCTAGGAGAAACATTACTGTGATGAAAATTTCAGATTGTCCAACCTGGTCTCAGAGCATTTCGTATTTTTCTGTATGTAAATCTGAAACACTCCATTTAGTATGATACTGTATGTTATGTTTTATATTGTAGCGACCCGCACAGACAGCTGTGTGTTATGTGTTAGGCTAGTAGGTGGTTGTGTTGTACTTACCAGTACCTAGTGTTCGCGGGGTACGACATGCCAATCAACCTGCTATCTGCCAATCACAGGAATGCCTGGAATGTTCTGATGCCAGGCATCCTGGCGGTTGGCGGAGTGGCGTGGAGGGGCGTTGGGCAGGGGGATGGAGCATTGGAAGTTAAGACCAGGTTTAGCCTTTGTTCTCTATCTTACCTCTGGGCTTCACAAGAGAAGGTCACGATTAGCTTGTGGGTTATCTTTCATTTATTTGGCGTGGGCTGCGGCCAAACAGTAGCCTGTGTAAAGTTGGTTTAATAATCCTCTGTCTGGAAAATTGTTCCTTTATGATCTAGTCAGGTCATTACAATATGATATGTATTCATTTTTTTGTGGATGTCCATCATCCATTTTGTATGATATGTTATGAATTACAATTCGTATGACATGTTATGAATTTGCTGAATGCAAAATATGTTACGGATTTGAAAAATGTATGATCTGTAATGAATTACAATTTGTTGTGGCTAACATAATCTAGGTGGCTAACACTAACGTTAGCTAGCTGGCTAACATTTGCTGGGCTAGGGGTTAAGGTTAGGGGTTAAAGTTAGGAGTTAGGTTAAAGGTTAAGGTTAGGGGAAGGGTTAGCTAAAAGGGTTAAGGTTAGGGTTAGGGGAAGGGTTAGCTAAAAGGGTTAAGGTTAGGGTTAGGGAAAGGGTTAGCTAAAAGGGTTAAGGTTAGGGTTAGGGGAAGGGTTAGCTAAAAGAGTTAAGGTTAGGGTTAGGGGAAGGGTTAGCTAACATGCTAAGTAGTTGCAAAGTAGATGAATAGTAGTAAGTCGTTGAAAAGTTCTAATTAGCTAAAATGCTAAAGTTGTCCCTGATGACATTCGAACATGCAATATAACATATCAAGGGATAAAATAACAATAGTGACTGTAAAATGACACACTATCACATTCTAACACACACAATATACACACATATTATTATTTATTCATATTGTTTGAATATTGTTGTATTTTACATTTGTGTGACTGTTCTTGTCCAACAGTGTATCAGTGTTGTATTACTCATCGTGTTCATTTTTTTGTGTGTGACCCCAGCAAGAATAGTTGCTGCTTCGGCAAAAGCTAACGGGGATCCGAAAAAATCGAACCAAAACAAAATAGCTCAAACTGACCAATGCCAGGAAGGCTGTGGGCCCGTATGTTGTCATACCCCAGGTACTCAAGAACAGTGCTGAGCAGTATTGCTGAATTATGCACTTTATCTACATGCAGTCACTGTCTACCTCCATTGTACCTATACCGTGGAAATCCTCCTGCATTGTGCCTGTATCCAAAAATGACAACTTCAGGCCTGTTGCACTCAGCTGGTGTGCGACCTATAATATTATGGGAGTCTCAAGGTTCTGCTAGCCTAAGTTAGAATACCTCATGATAAGCTGTAGACCACACTATTTACCAAGAGAGTTTTCACCTGTATTTTTTGTAGCTGTCTATTTACCACCACAAACCGATGCTGGTTCTAAGATCGCACTCAACGAGCTGTATAGGGCCTTAAGCAACAAGAACATGCTAATCAGAGGTGGCACTCCTAGTGGTCAGTGATTTTAATGTAGGAAAACTTAAATCCATTTTACCTAATTTCTACCAGCATGTCACATGTGAACTAGAGGGATGAAAACTCTAGATCACCTTTATTCCACACACAGAGATGCATACAAAGCTCTCCCCCGCCCTCCATTTGGGAAATCGAACCATAACTCTATCCTCCTGATTTCTGCTTACAAGCAAAAACTCAAACAGGAAGTACCAGTGTTGTGCTCAATATGGAAATGGTCCGATGAAGCAGATGCTAACCTAACCTAACTATTTCGCTAGCACAGACTGGAATATGTTCCGGGATTCATCTGATGGCCTTGAGGAGTTTACCACAATAGTCACCGGCTTCATTAATAAGTATATTGATGACTTTGTCCCCTTTTCCACATTTTGTTAAGTTACAGCCTTATTCTAAAATGGATTAAATTGTTTTTTTCCCCTCAACAATCTACACACACAATGACAAAGCAAAACAAGTTTTTATTTTTTTCCACATTCATTAAATTGTTTAAAAATAAATTATTCAGACCCTTAACTCAGTACTTTGTTAAAGCACCTTTGGCAGCGACTACAGCCTCGAGTCTTCTTGGGCATGACACTACAAGCATGGCACACCTGTATTTGGGGAGTTTCTCCCTTTCTTCTCTGCAAATCCTCTTAAGATCTGTCAGGTTCGATAGGGAGCGTTGCACAGCTATTTTCAGGTTTCTCCAGAGATGGTCGATTGGATTCAAGTCTGGGCTCTGGCTGGGCCAGTCAAGGCTAATCAGAGACTTGTCCCGAAGCCACTCCTGCGTTGTCTTGGCTGTGTGCTTAGGGTCGTTGTAGATTTGGAAGGTGAACCTTCGCCCCAGTCTGAGGTCCTGAGCACTCTGGAGCAGGTTTTCAGTAAGGATCTCTCTGTACATTGCTCCATTAATCTTTCCCTCAACCCTGACAAGTCTCCCAGTCTCTGCAGCAGAAAAACATCCTCATAGCATGATGCTGCCACCACCATGCTTCGCCGTAGGTATGGTGCCAGGTTTCCTCCAGATTAGGCCCTTGGTATTCAGGCCAAAGAGTTCAATCTTGGTTTCATCAGACCTGAGAATATGTTTTTCTTATGGTCTGAGAGTCCTTTAGGTGCCTTTTGGCAAACTCCAAGCAGCCTGTCATGTGCCTTTTACTGATTAGAGACTTCCATCTGGCCACTACCAAAAATGCCTGATTGGTGGAGTGCTGCAGAGATGGTTGTCTTTTCGGAAGGTTCTCCCATCTCCACAGAGGATCTCTAGAGCTCTGTCAGACTGACCATCTGGTTCTTGGTCACCTCCCTGACCACGGCCGTTCTACCCCGATTGCTCAGTTTGACCAGGCGGCCAACTCTAGGAAAAGTCTTGGTGGTTCCAAACTTCTTCCATTTCAGAATGATGGAGGTCACTGGAGGCTCTGGAGCAACGATCCGCCCTTGCTGTCTCTGCCTGGCCGGTTCCCCTCTCTCCACTGGGATTCTCTGCCTCTAACCCTATTACAGGGGCTGAGTCACTGGCTTACTGGTGCTCTTTCATTCCATACCTAGGAGGGGTGCGTCACTTGAGTGGGTTGAGTCACTGATGTGATCTTCCTGTCTGAGTTGGCGCCCCCCCTTGGGTTGTGCCGTGGCGGAGATCTTTGTGGGCTATACTCGGTCTTGTCTCAGGATGGTAAGTTGGTGGTTGAAGATATCCCTCTATTGGTGTGGGGCCTGTGCTTTGGCAAAGTGGGTGGGGTTATATCCTTCCTGTTTGGCTCTGTCCGCGGGTATCATGGATGGGGCCACAGTGTCTCCTGACCCCTCCTGTCTCAGCCTCCAGTATTTATGCTGCAGTAGTTTATGTGTCGGGGGGCTAGGGTCAGTTTGTTATATCTGGAGTACTTTTCCTGTCCTATCCGGTGTCCTGTGGGAATTTAAGTGTGCTCTCTCTAATTCTCTCTTTCTCTCTTTCTTTCTCTCTCTCAGAGGACCTGAGCCCTAGGACCATGCCTCAGGACTACCTGGCATGATGACTCCTTGCTGTCCCCAGTCCACCTGGCCGTGCTACTGCTCCAGTTTCAACTGTTCTGCCTGTGATTATTATTATTTGACCATGCTGGTCATTTATGAACATTTGAACATCTTGGCCATGTTCTGTTATAATCTCCACCCGGCACAGCCAGAAGAGGACTGGCCACCCCACATAGCCTGGTTCCTCTCTAGGTTTCTTCCTAGGTTTTGGCCTTTCTAGGGAGTTTTCCTAGCCACTGTGCTTCTACACCTGCATTGCTTGCTGTTTGGGGTTTTAGACTGGGTTTCTGTACAGCACTTTGATATATCAGCTGATGTAAGAAGGGCTATATAAATACATTTGATTTGATTTGACTGTGTTCTTGGGGACCTTCAATGCTGCAGAAATGTTTTGGTACCCTTCCCCAGATCTGTGCCTCAACACAATCCTGTCTCGGAGCTCTACGGACAATTCCTTCAACCTTATGGCTTGGTTTTTACTCTGACATAACCTGTTAACTGTGGGACCTTATATAGACAGGTATGTGCCTTAGCAAATCATGTCAAACCAATTGAATTTACCACAGGTGGACTCCAATCAAGTTGTAGAAACATCTAAAGGATAATCAATAGAAACAGTATGCACCTGAGCTCATATAAGGGTCTGAATACTTATGTAAATAAAGTATTTCTGTTTTTTTATTTTTATAAATTAGCTTTTGCTTTGACATTATGGCGTATTGTGTGTAGATTGATTAGAATAGGACTGTAAACAGAACAAAATGTGGAAAAAGTCCAGGTGTCTGAATATTGTCTGAATGCACTGTATGTGCATATCCCAACCAGAAGCCATGGATTACAGGCAACATACGCACTGAGCTAAAGGCTAGAGCTGCCACTTTCAGGGAGCAAGACACGAATCCGGGCACCTATAAGAAATTCCTCTACGCCCTCCGGAAAACCATCAAAATGGCAAAGCGTCAATACAGGACGAATTACAAAGGGAAACCCAGCCGAGAGCTGCCCAGTGACGCGAGCCTACCAGACGAGCTAAATGCCTTCTATGCTCGCTTCGAGGCAATCAAAACTGAGCCATAGGTGAGAGCACCAGCTGTTCCAAACGACTGTATGTTGTGAGCATTAATATTCAGAGCATGTGCTGACTAGCTGGCAAGTGTCTTCTGACCAGCTGTCAACCTCTCTCTGACCCAGTCTGTAATACCTACAGGTTTCAAACAAACTACCATAGTCCCTGTGCCTAAGAACGCCAAGGTAGCCTATCTAAATGACTACAGCCCCTTAGCACTCACATCTGTAGCCATGAAATGTTTGAAAGGCTGTTCATGACTCACATAAACAACATCATCCCAGAAACCCTGGACCCACTCCAATTTGCATACCATCCCAACAGATCCGCAGATGACGCAATCACTATTGCATTCCACACTGCCCTCTCCCACATGGACAAAAAGAACATCTACGTGAGAATGTTGTTAATTGACTACAGGTCATCACTAAGCTAAGGGACATAGGACTGAACACCTCTCTCCATAACTGGATCCTGGACTTCCTGATGGACCGCCCCCAGGTGGTGAGGGTAGGCAACAACACATCTAACGCACTGACCCTCAATACAGGAGCCACTCAGCGGTGCATGCTCAGTCTCCTCCTGTACTCCCTTTTCACCCATGACGATTTCACTACATAGTCTACACTTGTTGTATTGGTGCATGTGCATGTGCATGTGCATGTGACCAAAAAATATTGATTTGACCCTATGAGCACAAGACGTTGAAAATACGTATTTTGGGTAAAAATATGTTTAACCAATTTTGCTCACCTGGAAGGCTAAATACAACTCTCATCGAAAACGTTGTGTTCCTCGTCAAATCAGAAAGAGAAAGATACCATGGCAGGTTGCTACCAAACTCGTCTCAGGATTTTGAGTTCTTTCAAATGTCTCCATCTGTCCTCGTTCCCTCAACCAGTGCTCCCCATGCATTTCTCAGTAGTTTAAGTTACCCAACGTCTGCATAAGTAGCACACTTCTCTTTGTTGGCGGGGTAAATTGATATTTCACTATTTTTTGCAAAGTGACACAACTCTCAAAAGTAGCCCCGGATCCCGTCCATGCATGACATTACCACGTCTGCCTTTAATTAAAAAACAAAATGGCAGGATGAGAAATATGAGCAAATATTTGAATTTCAGTCACTATCGCCTTTCCCTTATTTCACACAGTCTGCATCCATGGAATGTGGCCATACTTGAGAATACACAATGATGTGATCAGTCAGAGAGCATTAGAGCTAGGGTAGTGGAGAAAGGAAAGTGCTATGAATGGAGACTGCTGTGAATGAGAGACTATGGAAATACAGTAGTCTTTCTTACCCAGGTGGATTTCACAAGGAGGCCCAGCACACATTATGGTGGGCATTTTCAACTCATGGACTTCATATGTACTTCTCAAGTTTCTCCATCATGTAGCCTGAGACTTATTCATACACACACATATGCATGCACACACACACACACACACACACACACACACACACACACACACACACACACACACACACACACACACACACACACACACACACACACACACACACACACACACACATATACACACACACACACACACACACACACACACACACACACACACACACACACACACACACATACACACACACACACAGACACACACACACACACACACACACACATTGAAATGAAAGAATGAAGAGAGGTCATCCACAGGGCAAAAATCGGTCCTCTCAATGAAAGAGGAAAACCTAAGACAGAGGAAAACTGTCATGGAAGACGTTTTACACATAAACTCTTCGAAAAAATGGTTCTTCGGATGTCCCCATAGGAGAACCCTTTTTGGTTCCAAAAGGGTTCTACATGGTACCAAAAGGGAGGGGTTCTTTTTGGGGAAAGCTGAAGAACCTTTTTTTCTAAGAGAGAACAGTAGAGGCCTAAAGACATTTTAAAGAATATATACTGATCAGAATGGAGTAACACATAGATATGAATGGAGTGAAAATAGATCTTGGAAGGGTAAAGCTGAATGAAGTTCAATGGGAGGACATTTAGTTTTCACAACTTTTGAAGCCTGAGTGTACAAAACTGCAATGCTGCTGGGTTTTTCTAGAATGGTCCACCACCTAAAGGACATCCACCCAACTTGAAAAAACTGTGGGAAGCATTGGAGTCAACATGGGCCAGCATCCCTGTGGAATGCTTCGACACCTTGCATGCTCAGACGAAATGAGTCAGTTCTGAAGGCAAAAGGGTGTGCAACTCAATATTAGGAAGGTGTTCCTAATGTTTTGTACACTATATCTATTGTAGGTCCATCCACTAATTCTGCACTGCATGAAGAGAAGTGTATTTGCTATGTCATAGCTTCTCTTCTCGTATTCTTTACTGCTACAAACAAATGACACGCTAACCGAAGAACAGCAGTGCAGTGCACTATCCCTGACTTTCACTCTTCACTGCAGTGGACAAAACAACAAAAAGACAGTGTTCATTGATTGAATGTCCACCAGGTGGTGCAATGGAGTTACACATTTTCATGCAGTACTTTTCATGACCAGAAGATGGCGCCAATAGCACATGAATCACAAATGCAGTGTTTTGTGGTTCACCACATTCAATTTCAATGTTTATGCATATTTGACTTCATTATCTTTATCTGCTTATGTCTATTCCTAGAGTTTAATAGCTCCTTTAGTCTATGGTCAAAAATATACTCTAGATAGCCTCTGTGAATTTGTAAGAGCCTTCATATGGGAATCTATTCAAAGGAAGCCATTGTTTCTCATTATCTGCAATATTACAAACAGAAAGTTATGATGGAAAAACCTATGACTAATATAAAGGTGGCTCACTGAGCAAAGACATCAGAACAACTTCCAATTGTGATATTTCATTCAATGTGAAATAAATTGTTGGAAGCCCCAACGCCGATTTATGGTTGTAATCTGGGTTAATATGAGACAAAATGATGAGTAACTGCAAACTTCAAATAACAAGAAAACAATGTTTAGCGAACCAATCGCCCTGTGACCTCGAGCCATGTGTTAATTTAAGGCGACATACAAATGATCATTGATGCTACGTACGTGTGTAATTTGTGCTCATAACCTGAACTGTGTGTCCACAGTCCACCACCACAATGAATGTAGGGAAAAAGAGAAACACCTCAGCTTGGGCACACAGAACAATACTGCAGTGTTTTCCTAGTGGAGAATCCCACTATTTTGCCATTCAAATCTGCATACCTAGAATGCAGTGAGGGTGGGGGACGTGGTGAATGTGGCACACTACTAACACTGTCCTGCCTGTTTAGCCTGCTGCTCTACCCACTCAAAAACACACATCTGGACAAATGCTCATGTTCACACACAAACATAGAGTACGTGTAGATATGTATCACAGTTCAAAAGGACAGTGTGATTTTCGACTAATGTTCAAGCATAATGTTATACTTACAGTAAAAAGATCCAACCTTGTCTGAAGCAGATCCGATTGAAGCCAGCGGTGCAGTGTCAGACAATGATAATGTGTCTGTTACACCAAAGTATCACAGAAAATAATAACCTATTCTACCGGTGTGATCCAAGGAAGCCACGCAAATGCTATATTTTTTTAATTCAGCTCACAACAAGCACAGACACACTTTACCAGGCTGGGCAAGGAGCGAGTGGTGGGAGACAATGAGGAACTCCCTCTAAAACAGAACTTGGTGCCAGTTTCCCTCCAAAAACCACATCACGGAGGCATAACTGGGTTATAATAACGCGTTTGGTGAGCGAGTTTCATAACCGTCTAGACATTGGGACAGCGCCGCCATGCCAGTCTAGCAGCCTTAATATGAGACCACCTCTCCACTCCAGCCAGCCAGCCAGTTCACATGCATGATGAGATGTAATGGATTTCAGAGGCCATTTTCCACCTTCAGCTCCACTCAGGGTCTGAGGAGCTTTCGGAAGTAAACATGCACACGCAAACTCAAAACATGAATGTGTCCCAACAGAGGACCCAGGGCAGAAATGGGAAGTCTCAGCCGTCTGGGGACCTCTCTAACCAGACCCTGGTATTTATTTCTGGGAAGTGTGGAAAGCGAGCCACACTGAGTCACTCTAGACTTTGGGTCAGAGCCGTTAGAGACTTTTAGAGGGGGAGTAGTGAGTCGGTGGAGGCCAGTGTGGAGCATGCCTATTCTCAGACTGGCTAGAAGGGATTCCCTCTGACAAGACCTAAAGCCTTGTTAATCAGGACTTAGTAGAGGGAGGGCTGGATGGGAGGTATGCATGAAAGGTGTGTGTGTGTGTGTGTGTGTGTGTGTGTGTGTGTGTGTGTGTGTGTGTGTGTGTGTGTGTGTGTGTGTGTGTGTGTGTGTGTGTGTGTGTGTGTGTGTGTGTGTGTGTGTGTGTGTGTGTGTGTGTGTATGTGTGTGTGTTTGTGTGTGTGAGTGTGTGTGTGTGTGTGTGTGTGTGTGTGTGAGAGAGAGAGAGAGAGAGAGAGAGAGAGAAAGAAAGAAAGAAATTGAGAGAAAGAGAAAGAGTGAGAAAGAGAGAATGAGAGAGAGTGATTGATTGAGTGACCGAGTGAGTGAGACAAGTGAGACAAATCTTGAGTGCGTGCGGCCAGCTACTGTACACGATTTACTGTCAGTGTGTGTGCTACTATGACATAAGATCAGCAGAGACGTCAACTGACCCCCATTCCTCACAAGCTTTTAAATAAAAGCAGCATAAACAAACCAACAATATACTATGCTCTTTAATCTTCCCAAATGCAAAAGTCTGACCTGATAACTCATTACAGCGTCGGCTGCATGTCTGAATGTGTGTGTGTGTTCTTATTTGCCTGTGTGTGTGTGTGTGTGTGTTCGCATTTTCCTGTGTGTGTGTGTGTGTGTGTGTGTGTGTGTGTGTGTGTGTGTGTGTGTGTGTGTGTGTGTGTGTGTGTGTGTGTGTGTGTGTGTGTGTGTGTGTGTATTTGCACGCACCTCCGGGCGTGTGTTAGTCTTTTTGTATGTTAGTCTGTCTGCATATTTGTCTGGCAGCTTTGCTGTCCTCAATCTCTCTTTACAAGAGAATGATTAAGGGCCCAGACTGTTTCCCAGAAGCCCCAGGGTTACGTAGGTAGCAGCCGTGACACACACACACATTCAGACATACAGCCAGCGGTGTCTTGACACATGGGAGCTGCTGAGTAACAGTGCCTCCTGCTGCCAGATAGGCCAGGCTAACAAACCATGAAGGCATGCAGACTTTCACAACCTCTCACCCAAACTGGAACGCACTGGGGAGAGATGTGTCATCTCAAACGGATGGAGTATACAGTAAAGCATTATAACGCCAGCTCTCCTGTGAAAATACTCCCTCCTTCAGTTAGCGTACTAATGGTTCTCTTTAGGTGTTAAATAATGTACAGCATACGTGGATGAGGAATTTAACCAGGGGTGCAACTTTGGTTTTAGAGGGGGGGTCTGGGGTCCTCCTTCAGACTTTTTGGGGTATCTCAAGCTCATTTCCTGCATTTCTACCAGAATCAAATATGACCCTTTTTGGGTCATTTTGGGGACACTTTTATTTTAATTAAGAATGGAACATATTTCTGAACATGTTTCTAAACTCTTCTACATGAATCATGGTACCATCCACATTAATGTAGAAGTGTTTAGAAACATATTATATTCTTATTTACAATAAAAATAACTCCAAAGCACACTATTTACCATTCATTTATATTAGGCACAAAATAATCTGAAACACAACCAAAACAAACAGCAAATGCATCCAACAAATGTGTAGAGTAACAAGCTTGATGTAGTCATCGTGTGCTATGAATGTGGGCCCAAACACTTTAATAAACATACAAGTGAACTTGTCCCAATACTTTTGCTCCCCTAAAATGGGGAGACTATGTACAAAAAGTGCTGTCATTTCGAAACGGTTCACACAATATTGATTAAAGTGACATACAACAGTTTGGCAGACCCCCAGAGCCAGGACTGAGCATCCCATCAGTTAGGGATTGCCGAAGTAGGTATCCCCCCTGACGTGAGCATGTTTTTAACACTGACTCCTTTTGTCATACAGTATTCCATATAAGGTATCCAGATCTTATGAAAGATGCACAGTATACAGTGCATCTCCTGAGTGGCGCAGTGGTCTAAGGCACTGCATCTCAGTGCTAGAGACCCTGGCTCAATTCCAGGCTGTTTCACAACCGGCTGTGATTGGGACTCCCATAGGCCCAGCGTCGTCCGGGTTAGGGTTTGGCCGGGATAGGCGATCATTGTAGACAAGAATTTGTTCTTAACTGAGTAAATTTGAAAAAGTATAACCTTAATCATGTAATAAATCTAGTCATAACTTGACATTTCTGCCATCCATTGTGACATTGTGGGAGGATAACCAACCTTCCCATTAATGGCAATGCATTTCTTAGTTGCTGTAAATGCTAGGTTACACAGTTTCTTCTCATAACAGTCTTCAGTATCAACAGTTCCAAGGAAACAAGAGAAGGGAGAATCTGAAGACATGCTGAGATAAAAGAACATACTCTTTGCCAGAATTCAGCCAGCCTTCACAAGTGTGTAACATAATGAAATATGTCCCCTTTTGTGTTTTACACCTCCAGCAAAGTAATTACATTTCTGAGTGGATGATATTCAGTTTCACTGGCATATAGTATGTTCTATGAATGCTCTTAAACTGCAGCAATTTATGTCTGAGACTATATGAACATGGCTGGGCATTCAAACATAGCTATTCATCATCATCAGTAATGTCTTCCAGGTCTTCCTCACATATTTGTTTTACATGTTTTGTGTCATCGGGAAAAGCCTCTACCAACACTAGACACAGTTCAAATAGCTTCAATCTTTGAAGCTTCTGGCTTGTCCGGTGTTTGCTGCACAGAGAGAATAGCAAAGGTTCACCTCAGTGCCATCAGACTGGTCTTCCCTGGTTGCCTGACCCTGTTGCGACCCCTGTCTCCATCTGATCCTGCTTAGATGAGGCATGACAAATCATTTTCTTAGTGTACATTTATACATTATATTAATCAATAATAGATTCAATGGTTCGATAATTGAAATTACTATTATTCCCAGATCCCAGACTGTAGTATACCCATCAACTCAAGATAGAACGTTGTATCCATTAACTTATTGTTATAATATACTGCAAAATTCACCTGAGCTCCGTAGGCTGGTCTTCCCTGGTTGTCTGACCCTGCTGGGACCCCTGTCACCATCTGATCCTGCTAAGACATGATGAGTATAGTGCTGTGTACTGACTGTGCACTGTAACAGGGCAGCCTGTTGAGCTGTTTATACTGTGTCAGTGTGAAAAGCAGGTCAATAACATTGCTATATTGATTGTGATTTGTGATTTTGGTTAGCTCTAATGGTACATTAACTGGCAAAAACAAGCCAATTTAATTTAGTTCTGTTGAAACGGGACAAAACAAAGGCTACAAAACATTTCCAAATGCTCAACAGCTGTTCAATACTGCTACCTGACAAATAGCTAGAGGCTAGAGCTGAACTGACTGTGGTACTGTAGCTACTAGCTATCTAGCTGGCTAGCTAGTTCATTCACTTCAGACAGAACTTCAGTCGAGAGGGGATGAAACATTAGCTAACGTTACATGTCAGTTACACTGCTAACTTAGCACTGAGAATGAATACTTTTTCTGTTAAGTGAAATAGAATTTACCTTGCCAGCTACATCAGTCAAATAAAGAGTAGCCAGTTTCTGCTCTGCTTGCTTTTACAACGCAGAGAAAAAGCCCAACACACACAGACAACAGCTGCCTCTATTCGCACACTCTGTGGTGTCCTTGCAGGTCCTAAATCCAGCCGGCTGAAAGCCCCAAACAGCCTACCCGACAGCGCTGAGGCGTCTGCATGGTCCTAAAGCACACATTTGCTGCTTTTTGTATCACAAGGCAATGATAAAACTGGGGGGGACAAAAATGCAATTTCAGAATGTGGGGGGTGGGGGGTTATGTCCCCCGTCCCCATTGAAAGTTGTGCCCCTGAATTTAACCAAGGGAAAAGCGTTCTGCATCAAATGTCTACAACCTCATTTAGACAGCAAATGCTTAACAATGGTTTACCATAGAAAGGGAGCCGTATCAACAATTTTACACTGTGGAATTGTCCTTCACTTTAAGTATTACTGTCGTGTTCCTGAAATGAAAGTTACAGCTATGTGTTCAGATAGTTACAGCTATCTGTAATTAATTCAAATCCAGCCGTGCTACATGAAGAAACATTAGGATGCCTTTTGTTTGTAGAGGACTGAGTTCCCATTGCTTAAACACACATCTCCTGTCAATAAACCCGCTCTGTGCCGGATGCAGTTCCTCTCTGCTTAGCTGCTGAAGGTCAGTCTGCCTGGGCTAATCCTAGAAAGAGGAGAAAACAAGGATAGGAGAAGTAGAGGAGAGGAGAGGAGAGGAGAGGAGAGGAGAGGAGAGGAGAGGAGAGGAGAGGAGAGGAGAGGAGAGGAGAGGAGAGGAGAGGAGAGGAGAGGAGAGGAGAGGAGAGGAGAGGAGAGGAGAGGAGAGGAGAGGAGAGGAGAGGAGAGGAGAGGAGAGGAGAGGAAATATATATATCCCGTTTTCTCTCTCTACTGAAACTTGTCCTAGACTCACCACAAGGCTTCCCAGGGCATCCCAATTCAGTGTGTTTGTCCGGGTGATTTTTGTTATCAAACAACATTGCTTACTCTGATTGTGTGTTCAAGGCTATATGCAAGGTTAGACTAAAACTCGTGGAAATCCAACAGAAGCATGAGTCAATAGATTAGTCAATAGATCTGCCAAAACAAAGATTTAACATGACAATATAACATTGCGAGTACCGTTTTTAATTGAACGCTAGTTCTTTAAAAAAAAAAGTTTTCATATATAATGTGACATATTCGTTATCAAACACACATGTTGAATGTACACCAAGCTGAACACCACCACTGTACACCAAGCTGACAAGGGAGACATGCTAAGTTGTCTGCAGTCGTAGCAGTAGGGTTTTCCAATGTTTTCCATGGAGAAAGGCCACTCATTATACTATTATACTATTTGGTTCCAGTGTAGAGGGAGCAAACTGCAGCGTCAGTGGTATTCCACTTGATTTGGATCATTGTCGGGGCTTAGGAGCACCTCTCTCAAAAATGGAAAAACACACATAGGATAAAATTACCAGAAATCATGAAGTAGCTATTGGCTGCAGGGTGGGTATGACTTCAAATGTTTTCACAAACGTTTGACCTATATTCCCAATGGAGGGATATCTTGCAGCAGACAATGATTATGTCTCCTTTGATTTGCAAAGCTGATACACAGATGTAGGATCTTAATTTGATCACCCTGTTGCAGGGAGACTTGTATTTTATTTGAGGTTTAAAAAAAAGATTCTGAAGTTTGTCATTTCCACTTGGAAATTTCCGACTTGATTTTCCCTTATGAAAAATGTATCAACCCACACAAAAATGTCCATTAATTATAGTTCGCATAATAATTAACATCTCCTGTTGCTGCATGACTGTTTTCATGCTGTGGAAAACTTAAATGAAGGTACTACATCTGTAAATATACTATGTAGATGTGACTGAGTGGAAATAAGAGCACAGTTTCTTTATACTGCACCACAGCTGCGTGTTCGTGTGTGTGTTTTCATGATTGTGTCAGTGTCTGTATCTGTGCGTCCGTACGTGCGTGCGTGCACGTGCGTGTGTGTGTGTATGAATGTGTTCTTGTTATACACGTGCTTGTGAGATTGACGAAATGGAATGCATGCCCTCTGAAGCACATTGACTTGAGGATAAATTCATCCTGAAGCAGAGATGTTCTCACACTCACACTTTGAGCGCGTGTGTGCGTGTTGTGTGTGTGTGTGTGTGTGTGTGTGTGTGTGTGTGTACTCTTCCATCTTATGTCGCTTACTATCTACAAGTGGACTTAAGGTGAAATAAATTAAGTTCTAGGGGATATGTTCTCTGATAAATCAAGTCACTTGCAATTACAATCTAAGGTGAAATTGAAATCCTCTGGTTGTTTAATGGCAAGAAATGACAGCCCAACAGTACAAGTACTTTATGTAAGGCTAATGGGCCAGTCATTGTGGTGTGTGTGCAAACATCTGTTGTACTGTATGTGTTAAAAAAAAACTTACGCTCAGAAGGGTCCTCTCAGAAGGCATGTTAGACAGCAAGGGAAAAACGGTTAAAGGATGCATTTAAATCATTTAGTAGAAACTGTTATCCAGTGTGACTTACTGAGCAATTGAGGGTTAATTGCCTTGCTCTAAGGCACATCAACAGATTTTTCACCTAGTCAGCTGAGGGATTCAAACCAGCAACCTTCCAGTTACTGGCCCAACGCTCGTAACTACTAGGCTATCTGCTGCCTCTTTTGTCTCTGTGAGGCTGTTGAACCTTTGAGGGTCATACAGTTTATTCCTCATGTGATACTGGCTCATGTCATATCAAAACCAGATGGTCGTGAATCAATCAAAGGGCCGTCTATAAATACAGTGTGAATCACAACTCTATATTCCTAACAGAGTCTGGAGCATATTTTGGTCTTCTTAATAAAAGAGTAGCAGGCAAATAACTTTGGCTAACACGAGAAGCACCCATTACTATTAGACAATTACTTATCCTATTCTCTTCTGACAACATCAAGGAGGTATATTGAGTGTATTCCTCTTTTTCCGTACCAAAAACATGAAACACAAACAAAAACGCTAATGAGGCACCGATATGACATTTTTGGCCAATACCGATATCCGATATTTTGCTCTAACCCTGATACCGATACCGATATTAAAAATGTTTGTGGAATTTGAAGCATTCTAGTTAAATAGCTAACACACACACATGGACGCAGTGGTCTCTTGCATCTCAGTGCAAGAGGTGTCACTACAGCCCCTGGTTCGAATCCAGTCTGTATGATATCCTGCCGTGATTGGGAGTCCCATAGGGTGGCGCACAATTGGCCCAGCGTTGTCCGGGTTTGGTCGGGGTAGGCCGTCATTGTAAATAAGAATTTGTTCTTAACTGACTTGCATAGTTAAATAAAGGTTACACACACACCACACTGACCAAAAAGTTATTTTGTTGGCATTTACGTATGTCCCCATTACCAGTAAAACATCATCAAAACCCATTTCTTTCACATACTTGCTGTGCTGTTTCGTTGTTCCTTTGTTCAGTCGTTTCATTCTCAACCAGGATTTCTATGGAACGCCGGTTGGATCTTTGCGTGTCAAAAAAGGTACACGTCACATAAGCTTGTTGACCAATCACGACCTGATTATGACTGCACATCACATAATTATTTAATTTGTTCATAGATTTTTTTTACGTAGTTATTACACATTGATTACACTATCACTCAAATTTCATGTCACAATAATTCATCAATACATATGCTATGATGCTGGTAAAGTTGTCTTGCGCACCTACAGTGCTGGTCATAATAAAAGCTAGATAGCTCATGGATGCAAACAATGTTCTTCCCCAAAAACATAGCAAAACGACAATCTGTTTCAGTAGCTATAGTTAGCTAGCTAACTAGGTGTCATCATCTAATACTTATTTCTCTGTACAACATTACCTATGGATTGTGGATCAATGACATGGGGTATCAGTCTACTCAGCGACAAACCCAGAGAACGTTAGTGTCGTAGCTCTTATTGCGGGACACTGAAACAACTGTGAATTGAGCCACATTTATTGTCAGCCTATGTGTATTGAACACTATTCCCGAGGAAAAACAATACTGCATGGATGTTTTGGAGTCTGATAACTCTGAGGAGGACGTTAGGAAGAAATATATTGGGTATTGAGTAGACTGATATCCCATTCCATTGATCCCCAATCCTTAGGTATAGCTGTACAGTGCAATATGAATGTCAATACACACAATAGGCTAACTGGGAAGGAGATTTCACACAGTCACAGTCCCGCGATAAGAGCTACAACGCTAATATTTGCACAAACTCTTCACAGTTGTGTTCTGTGGGTGTCACCGAGTAGACTGATACCCCATTTCATTGCTTCACATTACAACCTTGTTTAACATTATCTAGTCTAAATATGGCAAGAGGTACTTTTATTTTGAAGGCAAACCGCAAATTTCACTATTGTGCCTAATCCTTATTGTTGCTAGCTTCACACCACATACCCCGGTTCGGTCGGGCGTCACTAGCCAGATGAAGCTAGCTGGCTGCTTATAATGTTAGCTTTGGGCAACAGGGTTAAGTAGCTGGCAACAACTACCTATTAGCTACCAACTAGCTACCTAGCTAATACTTACTCAAGGATTCCTAAATCATTGCTAAGAATAATGAAAATGATTGCAGTTTCTGCTGGTCATTGTTTTCAGGCTGGTTGTATTGGTGCTAAATAGGTACCAAGCTAAAGCTAGCTAGCTACCCCAGAAGCTGCAGTCGAACAAATAATGCTTTATTACCAACGCGGTATTGTAAACACATCGTTCGTGGCCAGTGTTTGCTTGTTTGCAGACATTTTTGTACAGCTTTTACAGTGCTGTGGATAGTAGTGGTGGCACTTGGCTTGCACGTGCAAATTCAGAGCACACAACATTCTATAATAGAACTGTGTTATTTGACGTGTCAAATTAAAAGCTTATTTAACGCGTCAAATAGTGTTATTTGATGTGTATCTTTTTTGACACGCAAAGACCCAAATGGCGTTCCATAGTATGTTAATAGTTTTTCGCCATTGAGTTGTCTCGCTGAAATGTTCTTACTCTTTCAAATGACTGCTCGACTTGTTGACTGCTCAATCCACACAGCAGACATTGTGGGCTAGGTTAGGAATGCTATGTTGCACGTGTAGCACAACATTTTACGTGGCGTCATTATGTCATGTACCTACGTTATATAGGTATGCACGGTAGCTTTGACATCGGTTTTGCACATCGCCGTTAAACTAGACATCGTGCCGATACCAATGTTGGCATTTTTAGCTAATATCGTCCGATTCCAATATGTTCACCGATATATCATGCATCCCTAAAAAATGGCCATTATCAAACCCCCCTCACACACACACCTGACCCGCAAAACCCACAGCCCTCCCTTGACTTCAGAAAACTGGACAGCTGCCACGGTTTCCTACCAACCCTCTCAAACAGCAGGAAACAGACGAGGGATTCCATCACAGGGCCTGCGAGAAAGGAAAGCATTGACTAGAAACAGGAAAAGAGGAGAAAAAAAGAGGGCAGCCTTGTATTCTCATCCTCCACGCACAAATATCTACCCTGTGTTTTAGAGACCACTTCATAGTGCCAAGTTCTGCTACAATACAACCTGACCAGATATACCCTTTTCACACTACTGAGCCAAGAGGAGCCAAGCTGTACTGATCCATACTGAAATAGAGAATGTGGAATTAAGTTGCGGAAAGAAAATATCCAAGTCAGCACAAATTGGTTTGGGTTGGCACGATATCGTGTGAAAAACTCTTGGAAGCTTAACAAGAATATGACTTACTACCACAAAACCAGCCATTGACAAGGCTATTTTTTACTATTTTACTGCAAGTCACTAGGGACAGCAAAGGACAGGTCATGGAATCACAGTCACGTGCACACATTGGTCCCAATCTCCTCTTAAAACAAAGTACAATACACACAGTAACATCCAGCTGAGTATACACCGTATTTTGGTTCATAGTCATTGTTCTGTGCTCCAAACTATACGTGAAATTTAGATTCGGAAACATATTGAAATTCAGATTCGGAAACATATCGCTCGTCTAATCTAACTACATACTAGATGAAGGGGAGTTCCCTGTGCAATAGATTGCAGGCTAAGGTCCTGTTTAGACTCGGAAAGCCTTGTACTCTGTGGCCTACTGTACGAGCGCCATACTATGCCTGTGCAGGATGGTACTCACTACTCATTCATTCAACAAGGGAAGCAGAGATGAAAACGTCAACATAACATACCGCGTAGAGCATGAGTTTATGACCTGAACGGACCATAAAGTATTCAGACAGTCATATATTTTGGAAGTGGAGGCAAACGCAACAAACTCAGCAGAGGGTGTCCTATATTTGACCAGCAAGAACAACCTACGGAGAAAATATATCAAGAGGATAAAAAGGATGGAAAGCGCAAAACAAGGATACAGTAGTAGAATGTCAAGAACCTAATTGAAGGTGCTCTTTGTGGGGTTATTGGTCAGCAAAAAACAAAGGAGTACCGAGGCACTCTTCATGACATTGCTTTCATCGCGGTGGTGTGTTCAATAAAACAAAAGCTGAAACAATAGAAAAATGGAGATATGCAATGTCTTTGCATTCAGCATTGAGGCAGAGCTGCTCGATCATTCTGACAATGCTGTGATGTAGGCTACATACAGTGCAGTGTTTTTCACATCTCCTCACCTGTTGTACACTTAATGGAAACTATGGCTCAAAAATAGCCATGGAAACCTGGCTGCATGTGACAACTAGTCAACGCCAACGTCAAAGGAGAGAGAGCAGCTTGTTTCAATGAGTGGCCTACACACACCGCTTCAGGATTCGAAGATTGAACCTGAATTTGTGAGTGACCCTTTACATCGGCAGGGACTAGGGTTCTCACTGCGCTAGACTACATAAAGGCATTTTAAATGTACTTCAGAAAGCCTGGAGAGCCCCGTCATAAAAATGTCTTTGGCATATATGCCTGGGCTTAAATCATAGTAATACAGTCTGATGTGACAGTTATAGCCCAAGGAAAATGAAACCATCCATGCTCATAATCCCATATCATTACTGGATTGGCAACAAAACTACACTAATATACATTGTTTTGAGGGAAAATGTGTATACATATAATATAATCTTGTCTGAAACTGACAATATGGTCTTCCTCGTCCGGCTCGCCAAATTATTCTCTATGTTAAATCTCTTTTTGGGAAAAGGGGTCTATATGACTTGACATAGCATGTTACTGGCTACAGGTTTGGATAAAACACACATGCATGCTGCTTTGGTTATCCACAGTATATTTTACAACACAACAGACCGTCTCAGTCACGGAGGATGAAGATGGCACAATACGCCAGAATCTAACTAGTTTCACATCTGGTGATATAGATGTGTTGCAGACTAAAGTTCAGAAACATGGTGTATCGTTGACAATGCAAATTCTGTACATTAATGCTGGCTTCAGGTGGTCAGAAACAAGTTTAATTAGTTCAGAAGAAACTCTTGTCCAGAGCGACAGATTTAATTGACCCGATTTTATGGGTTGACCCTTTTAGTCACTTACCTATCACCATTTTGATGATAAAGCAAATCAATTTTGACAATGTCAAACTTTGACAATATGGATAATGCAGCTAGTTTTAACATGTTGTTAATGTTAGCAGCAAGCTAGCTTACTTTTAGCATATCATTAGCTATATTATAGTTCATCTCGCTAACTATAATCTCATTGCAGCAGAAACCCTAAATACATTCAACAAAATTCACAAACAGGATTTGTGAATAGTATGTCCATTCTTATGAATCTAGTCGTTCCATCGCCATAACAACACACCAGCACAGTTTTAGTCAATGGCTGTGTGACAATGACCATCATGTTCTCTGAGTGTTCAAGCCAGGCAAACACAGCACTTCACTTCATACCCATATGAGGAATCTTTAAAAAAAGAAAAAGTCTGTTGCTAAACATACTGTGATGTCCAGACATGCCTAAGATAGCTTCCAGAAGTTCTTCATTGTGAGCTGCAAGACAGTGAATTATGCAGCTCCATAAATAGCAACAGAGGAAAAAGAGTGTGATGTTTGTAGCTACAGGCCCTGAGTCGTCAATGAGTAGGCGCTACAGTCACCATTAACAGCGACAGAACTGACCACAATCATTCACACCTTGTTTTCTGTATCAGCAATAGATGTCTACTGTTGTCAGAGCCACCCGTACCAGATACGCTCGAAGAGGACATAAGGAAGTGAGACTATAATGGGGCTTCCCGTTGTTACAATGGTAGCCTAAATAACAAGTGTTACGAGACAGAACCATGTGATGCTTGTAGAATTGACCGTCCTGTGCATTCAACAAACTATCAGCAATACACATTGTTGCACAATAGATCTACACACTACTCAAGTATATATTGACGTATACAGCAACTGTAGTATACGTTTATTGATGTTACGGACTGAAATATGTCTTTGCTTATTTGAGGTGATAAAATGTATGTAGAGTTATGTTGAGTTCCTACAACTGCCACGTACAGTGCCTTCCCTTGACTTATTCCACATTTTGTTGTGTTAAAACCTTAATTCAAAATGGTTTAAATAGATTTTTCTTCATCCATCTTCACACAATACCCAATAATGACAAGGTTGTTTTTTTAAATATACTTTTCTTTCATGTGTTGAAACTGAAATACAGAAATATCTCATTTATATAAGTATTCACACCCCTAGTCAGTACATGTTAGAATAACCTTTGGCAGTGAGTACAGCTGTGAGTCTTTCTGGGTAAGTGTCTAAGAGCTTTGCACACCTGGGTTGTACAATATTTGCACATTATTAGTTTAAAAAAAAATCTAGTTCTATCAAGTTGGTTGTTGATCATTGCTAGACAGCCATTTTCAAGTCCCCCCATAGATTTTCAAGACGATTTATGTCCAAATTGTAACTAGGCCACTCAGGAACATTCAATGTCTTCTTGGTAAGCAACTCCAGTGTATATTTGACCTTGTATTTTATGTTATTGTCCTGCTGAAAGGTGAATTTGTCTCCCAGTGTCTGTTGGAAAGCTGAACCAGGTTTTCCTTTAGGATTGTGCCTGTGCTTAGATCTATTCAGTTTCTGTTTATCCTAAAAAAAAAATCCATGATCCTTGCCGATGACAAAATACCCAGCCACCACCATGCTTGAAAAGATGAAGAGTGGTATTCAGTGATGTGTTGTGTTGGATTTGCCCCAAATATAATGCTTTGTATTCAGGACATGAAGTACATTTCCTTGCCACAATTTTTGCAGTTTTACTTTAGTGCCTTATTGCAAACAGGATGCATGTTTTGGAATAGTGCTATTCTGTACAGGCTTCCTTCTTTTCACTCTGTCATTTAGGTAGTATTGTGGAGTAACTACAATGTTGTTGATCCATCCTAAGTTTTCTCCTATCACAGTGATTAAACACTGTAATTGTTTTAAAGTCACCATTGGCCTCATGGTGAAATCCTTGAGCGGTTTCCTTCCTCTCCAGCAACTGAGTTAGGAAGGATGCCTGTATCTTTGTAGTGTCTTTGTGTATTGATACGTCACCCAAAGTGTAATTAATAACTTCATGCTCAAAGGGATATTCAATGTCCATTTTTTTTAAAATCCATCTACAAATAGGTGCCCTTTGCGAGGCACTGGAAAAACTCCCTGGTCTTTGTGGTTAAATCTGTATTTGAAATTCACTGCTCGACTGCTTTTACAGATAATTATATGTATGGGGAACAGAGATGGTGTAGTCATTCAAAAATGATGTTAAACACAAATCCATAGCTCCATCTCCCCAGACTATCTTTAATTTGAGGATTTAATACACCTCTGAGGACAGTCTTGTTAATCACATTTGTTTACTCTGCAGTCTGCAGTCTGCAGTCTCCACTGCACACGTGAGTGTGACCATTACTGTAGCAGATAGCACCCAGCATCTAGTAAAATGGTCAGTATCACTTCAACTTATGGCACATGAATGATTTTACATGGTAAAATGGTGAGACAGCAATAACATATTATTATTATTCTGTTGCTCTCAAGTAAATGCCATTACATTTCCATCTTTCATCAACTGGATGGACCCCAGTAAGGTATGAATACTTACCACGTCTTTTAGATTTGGTTAGAGAGGGGCTGAAGAGTGTCCGTAGCACTAAACATCTGAACATCTAAAACTCTCCAACAGACAGACTCACTCAAACACACTCCAACCGACAGACTCACTCAAACACACTCCAACAGACAGACTCACTCAAACACACTTCAGAAGTCTTCAGCCAAGATTAACTGGCTGCAATTGACAGCCTCTCTCTGTGTATGTGTGTGTGTGTGTGTGTGTGTGTGTGTGTGTGTGTGTGTGTGTGTGTGTGTGTGTCTGCGTGCGTGCGTGTGTTTCAAGTGCATGTGTGTATGTCTGTGACTGTGTGTATAATGTGCATGTGTGTATGTTTGTGAGTGTGCACTTGAACCGTTAAGCTTGCATCCAGAAATGACCATAGGAAGAGTACCAGTAAAACCAACCACAGCAGCAGTCTTCAATGCCTAAATGTTGAGGGAGTGAATGTTTGTTTACAAGACAGAGCAATAATCATTTTGCATGAAAAAACAAGTGAGGAGCAGACTGCTCGTAAATCTCAGCACAAGATATTCCATGTGGTTTATTTTTGCTGTGCTGTGCTATGTGTGTGTGTGTGTGTGTGTGTGTGTGTGTGTGTGTGTGTGTGTGTGTTGCCATTGGGCCAGATGTAGAAGCATTATATATTATGACGTCTTCCCAGGAAGTGGATCATTAAAATGATGTAAAAACACGATTATTAATTATTTGAATGACACTTTGAGATGAGAAAGATATACATGAATAAATACTATATGGAACCCAGGCTGAGAAACTGAAACAGTTGGGACATCAATAGGTGTCATGGCCTTTCTCTCCTCTGATTCAGCTGGTGTCAGACACCGATGTTACAATCACAATCAATAACACATTCACAAGAATGAAGTTCCAATTCCACTTGCCAGGGAGAAATGATTCCTGGTCTGACTGCAGTTGTAAACAAGCGGTAACGGACCCCGGTCATTGAGCCTTTCCTCAATTGTCTACAGCTCCTTTTTTCCTACCAATAGTTAATACCATCATTTATCGTCTAAAGTATGTGATGTGGCTTTTCACCCAGAAGTGCCGAGAAGAGAAACAGCCAAGCCACAGTCGATACCAGAAATCTACTGTAGGCAAGGAAAACACTGCATATACATATACCCCTACACCACCCACCCCACAAGGCCCTGGACGTCTGCTGGTGGTTATGTGTGATGATCCTCTGTGCTTAAGCTAGTTTTTCAGGTTAAGGGGGAATCCAGGGTTTTTTAGGACAGGTTCTGGTTCAAGATCAATTACTCCACAGATTATTCAAACTGTCCCTAAATATGGAGTCCTGGGAGTAGCAGCACCGAGAGCAGTATTTCTGATCTCCGTCAGTAGGAGTGCTAATATGGGGAGCCAGAGAGAGAAGAGCACAGGGCATCCTGCCCATCTGTTTATTATGGATAGGTTTTATGATTGAAATGGCAGAGAGCAGGGATTGGTCTCTTCACACAGTTTTTCCTACAATTCTATGTTGCAATCTGGAATGTCTGGTAGAAAGCACATTTCGCCCTCTTATGAGGAAAACATATTTCTGAACATGTTTTGATAGGGCCTATATATTATGTAAATTATATAGGCCCTACCAGGTGGGCAATATCATGCTACAGTGCCTGGTGTGGGTGCAGGCTTTTGTTTTAGCCTTGCAGCAGGACACTATGTTCTACTAATCAAAGCCTTGGTTAAAAACTACATGATTCGTTTTTTGTTGCTTGGCATGAATAAGTCTTCCAATGGCCCTTGCAAGGTAAGATAACCCAGCCCTGGCCCCTGGGCCGTGCACAGACGTTTCATAACATACAAACTGCCTCTGTAGCTATTTTTTTCCCAATATTTTAGCATAGGCCTATATATTTCTGCAACAACACATTCATCACAAATTGTAAGCAAGCTAGTTAGAGTGCCTCCTAAACACATGATTGACACCCGAAAAGAGGGTGAGCTATCAGCTAATCACTGATGTTGATTGATGTCATTCTGAAAGTTAGCTAGCTCAACATTTTTTCTGATTGTGATTCATCTTAAATGCTCTTACATTCTTAAATAATAACTTCATAGTATAATAGTAATAATCTTCTAACTCTTAATATATTGCTGGCTAGTGGCTTGTGGGGATAGTTTTATATACACTACCTTTCAAAAGTTTGGGGTCATTTAGAAATGTCCTAGTTTTTGAAAGAAAAGCAAATTTTTTTGTCCAGTAAATAACATCAAATTGATCAGAAATACAGTGTAGACATTGTTCATTTTGTAAATTAATATTGTAGCTGGAAATGTCAGATTTTTTTATGGAATATCTACATAGGCGTACAGAGGCCGATTATCAGCAACCATCACTCCTGTGTTCCAATGGCACGTTGTGTTAGCTAATCCAAGTTTATCATTTTAAAAGGCTAATTGATCATTACAAAACCCTTTTTCAATTATGTTAGCACAGCTGAAAACTGGTGTGCTAATTAAAGAAGCAATACACCTGGCATTCTTTAGACTAGTTGAGTATCTGGAGCATCAGCATTTGTAGGTTCGATTACAGGCTCAAAATGGCTAGAAACAAAGAACTTTCTTCTGAAACTTGTCAGTCTACTCTTGCTCTGAGAAATTAAGGCTATGCCATGCAAGAAATTGCCAAGACACTGAAGATCTCGTACAACGCTGTGCACTACTCCCTTCACAGGAACAGCGCAAACTCTCTCTAACCAGAATAGAAAGAGGAGTGGGAGGCCCCAGTGCACAACTGAGCAAGAGGATAAGTTGTGAGGTCAGTTGGATGTACTGACATATTCTCTAAAACGATGTTGGAGGTGGCGTATGGTAGAGAAATTAACATTAAATTATCTGGCAACAGCTCTGGTGGACATTCCTGCACTCAGCATGTCAATTGCAAGCTCCCTCAAAACTTGAGACATCTGTGGTGTTGTGTTGTGTTACAAAACTGCACATTTTAGAGTGGCATTTTATGGTCCCCAGCACAAGGTGCACCTGCATAATGCTCATGTGGTTTAATCAGCTTCTTGAAATGCCACACCTGTCAGGTGAATGGATTATCTTGGCAAAGGAGAAATGCTCACTGACAGGGATGTAAACAAATTAGTGCACAACATTTTTGAGAAATAAGCTTTTTGTGCTCATGGAAAAACATCTAACATGGGACCAACACTTTACAATTTGCATTTATATTCAGTACAATTTCAAGACCTCTGTAATGTATATGGTGGGTTAGGCTAGTCTAATTTTGGTATTTGTGGAGTGAGTATATTTGGACTTTTTTACCCAGGTCAATACTATTTGCACTCACGTGGCTTTTGTGTTGTAATACAATTCTAATGAGGTCATACACTAGTAACTGTGGCTATGGATGTTCAAGTTATTTATGAACTAGGCCAGGGGTCTTCAACCTTTTCTTGCCCAGGGACCCCGGGGTCCCCATCATTCGTTAGAATTTTTGTGTTTTATTATTAATATTTTTTAAAAAACTTTTTACCCCTTTTCGTGATATCCAATTGGTAGGTACAGTCTTGTCCCATCGCTGCAACTCCCGTACGGACTCTGTCGAGAGCCATGCATCCTCCGAAATACAGCCCCACCAAGCCACACTCCTTCTTGACACACTGCCCGCTTAAACCGGCAGCCAGCCACATGAATGTCAGCATGCATGCACCCGGCCACCACAATATTTAAAAATAAATAGGTTTAGTTGATTTTCTTTATTTTTATGTTTTTCATTAATTTGACCTCCCCACATTATAATTGGAAGAGGAAGTGTAAAACTAACATAGCCAATTAGCTAGAAAGGTCACTCCAAACACATTTTCTCTAAGAGCAGCTGTTTAGCTGGTTAAAAGAAGGTTAGTGTGATGGCAAAAATGTATGTCCAAGTCAAGAAAGCTATATATATCAAAAATATTTGTTCCACTTTCTTTAGTTTTTATATACACTTTTGCGGACCTCTTGCAGTGCATCAGCGAACCTACAAGGGGCCTCGGACCTCGGGTAGAATACTCCTGAACTAGGTTATCCGCATTCAAAACTGCCCAAACTGACCTGAAAGGTCAGCAATGAAAGCCCCAAAATAAATAGTCCAAAACACCTCCCACGTCTACAACAAATGGAATCCCTTGGCGGACTCGATCAAGCATCGTCAGTCTTCCAGAAAGGAGCTAGTAGGCAGCGGTGACGTTATTCCTAGAGGGGCGGCGCGCTGAACAGGAGGTGTTTTCCTGCTTTAAAAGGGATGGAGCCAGCCCCTTCTGACAAGCCCTGTGTCACAGCCACCGGGAGTCTCTGGACATCTTAATTAGGCTAAAGCACAACGGAACGACAGCAACACTCATCTAACCATCAGAACAACCCCGAGTGTGTGAGAAAGTGCTGTGAAGATAAGCCCATCGCAATACTCTGCTCTCTTTTCCATTTCAGTTTCTATTGGAGTGCTGTCACATGGATGAACGTGTTTGAATGAATCTCAAAATCAGCATTCGAGTTTACTTTCTTTATTGACAAATGATGCGTTTCTTTTTGTTTTGACTAATGCACACTTCTACAGTCTAAAATAGTTCGTTTTTCCCGCACTTCTCATATGGTACTTACTGCCTGTGATATTATTGCCAACCGTCACAACCACAAAAGTAGACCAATCGCTAGTTGAATGCAGGATACCAGCTGTTTGAGACTCAGCTCCAAATTCAACTTTGGTCCAGTCCTCCCAGCGGCTTTGGGAAAGGAAAGAGGATTGCACTTTCTCACCTCTCTCGCTACGGAGATGAAGTCTGCAGAAGAAGGTAACCGGCTTTACTGTGTAGCCTATATTGTCCGTTCATTTGACGTGGCAATGTTCAAAAGTTATTATCTGACTGCAGTGCTTGCTTGTGTCATGTTGACTTTAACGATTCTCAAATCGTCCGTCGCTATAAATGAAATCATGCGTATTATTATCAAGTTATACACCACAATAGTTGCAACGGTTTGGGAAGGATTCTTCAGCTACCAATAGGTGTCGGTGTTTTCAATACAGAAGTCTCCTAGCCGCGCAATACCTGACACTGTGAGCGGCATCCATATGATAACCAGAGCCCGACGTGAGCGAGTGACACTTTTATAGCAACGTGTAGGCGGCATTTGAGTGCAAGGAACGCTGTACTTAGTAGGATACAGTCATTTGTATTTTTTTCTCCTCCAGGTTTCACAATGCCCTTACTGTCAATAATCAGTCATTCACAGCCCACATTTTGAGGCATTTATTTGACCATGTTGATTTAAACTATTTATGCATGTTTTCATGGTTGTGCTTTTCAACCTTGACGAGTCTACATCATGCATGCACACATACCTGGACCATCCAACTCACTGACCGTGCTCTATTTGCCTTGTCACTTAATGCATGAAGTAGCCCAGGCTACAGAAGTATTACAGTGCTGATGTCATGGACTTTTTTGTGGTTTGGGGATTTAATTTGCCTTTGAGGTTTTGAGACGTGGACTGGTGGGGGGCTGTGTTATTATTCATTTCAGTCCCTCCTCAGACTCATAATGAATAGCAGACACATGTGCGTCTGTGTGTGTGTGTGTCTGTCTGTGTTCGCGAGCACGCTTTGTTGTGTGTGTGTTTCTGTGTGTAGCTTGCTTGGCTGGGGTATTCACAGAACCACTCTGCTTCACCAGTCTGCTGACAACTGCAGTGTTGCAGACACACAGTCAGACATCTTTCTCTGTAACACAGTATAGTAGCCTGTACCATCATGCCCACACGCACGCAACCCCTGTCTCTGCGGTGACTTAGCCACTCAAAAAAAAAAGGTGCCCGTGATAACTGACTGCAATCCACTTAAGCCCCTGATTTTCTGAGCCTACAGATGACCTTCTGTGACCACCTAGCTCTTCCTGAGGTTCACTCTGTCTGGGCCAAGCAGAGCCACACCATCTGTGTGGATGAAACCAGATTATATTTAGAGACATGCAGATTGACTTGGTTCCATGTTCTGGGGGGGGAAAGGATTTATGGATGGTAATAACAAAATCAGAGTTAAAACATTTTGGAATATGGTGATGAGAGAGAAACGCATGCCATGTGAATCACTATAAACTGCAAGCGTGTATGCACTATTCATATTAATATCACCATGAATTTGCAGATGTGATTACTCACTGTCATAAACGATTCCTGAAAGCGAGTCACCGAAACAGAGTGTCAGTCAGATTGTTTTTCTTGGATTTGAGATATCGTTATTCCATAGGGATCTCACCCCCAATTTGCTATCTGTCACTGTTAGTTCAGCATTCAGCAGATGCAACCCAGAAATGCAAAGCTCAAGCTCTGCAGAGATAACACAATTGAGTGAAAGTCCCGACGTGTGTGGGTGGATGTAGCTCATGTGTTAGAAACAGAGAGTGTGCTGAAGCATAGTGTGCGCGCACACACACACACACACACACACACACACACACACACACACACACACACACACACACACACACACACACACACACACACACACACACACACACACACACACACACACACACACACACACACACACACACACACACGGAAGAGGGAAAATCAAATTGCTGTCAGCCTGTAGTCAGTTGGTGTGTATCACCCCTCCTTTAAGTCACATTAGGTGGAGTGAGAAAGAGATTTGCATCCTCAGCACTACTGGAGTGTCTGTCAGGAACGAGCACCAGAACAGAACAGCATCTCTAAAGAGGAAAGGAGAAGACAAAACAGACAGAGACAAGACAATCGTTAGAGCTGATGTGTTGGAGGCTGTTCTCATCACCCTTAAGCTGAGGCAAAGATGAGCTCCCTTCGTGAAGAACCAGAGTTTGACTTCAACTTTTTGTTTGAGTACAGCCAAGGGGGAGAGTGTGGCCACAGGCCTGACAGAGGTGGGTGGTGACGGATCTCTGGATGGGGGGGTTGGTGTGTCTTCCTGAGCTTGTGGTTGCTCAAACTGTTTGGGGGGGTTTATTTTGCTCTGTGTGGCATGTTTTACATTATGCAGTTGAGCCTGGTGTGATTATTTGTGATTATCTTATTTACATGCTTTGTTCATGTTTGTGGTGTGTAATTAATAATAAGGATAGGACAATACACGTTTTGTATTTTGCTTAAACAGAATCATTTACATAGTGGCATTTAGGCTAGACATTTATTATGATTTCAGATATGAGAAAATGGAATAATGTAGTGATGTTTGCTTCCCTTTTAATTGCAAGCTTTGTTATTGCCCTTCCTTTGCTTTCTCCACCATAATGTGCTCTATTGTTAGTTTGTGTGCATATGAAGTTTCATACTACTGTTAATTGCTTCATTGAGCAAAACAAAAACAAAAATAACTTTATGACCTGCTAGATACAATTAGAATTTGACCTGCCACTGTTTCTGGAAATAGTCTGTCATGAACTAATTTTAGACAGTCTACCCACGTATTCTGTGGTGCATGACAGGTTCATCATTTCATGTGATGTGCTGTTTGCATAGAGTTGCGGTTAATGAATATAGCACACAAGCTGGAAGGGGATTGCCCTACTTGAGTACACTACACAACATGTGGTTGGTTTTTATCTGAGATAGTAAAATGGCCCTTATCAGACAGAAAGCATTATATTGTAACAATTGTGTACCTTTTTCAAGTAAATGTTAGGGGCTTAAAGATCTTTCTTATGTAAAATCGTAACAGAAGGGGAGGTTTGCTCACTAAGTGTTGCTGCTGTTGCCCTGTTTCTGTGTTTGTGTGTGTGTGTGTGTGTGTGTGTGTGTGTGTGTGTGTGTGTGTGTGTGTGTGTGGCAGATAATATTTGTATGTACTGTATGCATTTGTGTTTACGTGTGCTGTATGCATGTCTGTGTGAATGTCCCTGAGCGTGTATTCTGTATGTGTGCGATGCCTCAGCAGCTGTAAACCCTCCGACTTAATCGCAAGCT
The DNA here is from genome assembly GCF_018296145.1 of Oncorhynchus tshawytscha. Taxonomy (NCBI): domain Eukaryota; kingdom Metazoa; phylum Chordata; class Actinopteri; order Salmoniformes; family Salmonidae; genus Oncorhynchus; species Oncorhynchus tshawytscha. The sequence continues at coordinate 27,021,235 of NC_056431.1, forward strand.
CAGAGCAAAGCAGAGTGCTGTTAGCGTTCAACATGGGCGAGCCCTAATTCACTCAGTGAGTGAAGCGATCAATCAAATAAGGTATCCGTCAATGCTTTGCTGGAGGAGGTCCTGTAGTCTAGAGAGCACACCGTGGATCTCTGCACAGCTCCAGATGGACTGTTAACAATCTGCTGATATCTCACACATTTCATTGGACCTTGATCAGCTCAATAGACATAGGGTTTAAAGGATCATTTGGGATTTTTGGCAATGCAGCCCAAAATCTACTCCCCCAAATTCAGATGAACTTGTGGATACCATTTGTGTGTCTCTGTGTCCAGTATGAAAGAAGTTAGAGGTAGTTTTGAGAGCTAATGCTAACTGGCATTAGCACAATGACTGGAAGTCTATGGGTATCTGCTAGCCTGCTATGTTTTAGGACCTGTAATATAGCTTTTATAAAGGCTTTATGAATACATAGATGACCTAATGTAAATTGTTACCAAAACTCCATGAAAAATACTGTTGATGTCTTGGATTTAGAAGTGAGAAAAGGTACATTTTACAAAGCATCAACTTTGTAAAAAAACATTTTTTTATATGGTGGCCAATATTTACAATGCCCTCGTGTGTTTTTTTATTTTCCAGATGCATATAGCTACACTCCAAATGTCAGCCTGTCCCTGCCTCTGGGCATGGGAAACCCCTGTCTGGCCACCCAGTACCACACGATGCAGTCCAGCCCCATTATCTCCGTGTCCTCCTGCCACCAGACAGGCTACGGTCTCCACGATCACAACAACCACAACCCAGCCCAGGGCTACTACATGTCCCACGGCCTGAGGCCTAACGGGGCCCCGGCCCTGGAGAGTCCTCGCATCGAGATCACAGCCTACCACCAGTACCCTGAGGAGGAGGTGGAGGAGAGCAGCACCATGGACCACATCGTCCACCACAAGCGGGGGGTCAACTCCATCGTGACCCTGACGCTGCCAAATGCCGATGGCTACCGTGACCCCAGTTGCCTCAGCCCGGCCAGCAGCGTGTCATCACGTAGCTGCAACTCGGATGCGTCGTCCTACGAGTCCGGCTTTTACAACTATGACAACTCACCCCAGAACTCGCCATGGCAGTCTCCTTGCGTCTCTCCGAAAGGCTCGTCCTCTCTCCTCTCCTGCCCACACGCTCCTCTCGGCCCCCCATCGACCTCCCCCCGCCACTCACCTTCCACCTCCCCCCAGATCGGGGCCCAAGCTGAGGAGGGCTGGGCGGGGCAAGGGCCCTGTGGAAGCTCCAGGCCCAACTCTCCGGCTTGCAGTGGAGGAGGTGGCGGCGTTGGCGTGGGGAAGAGGAAATACAGCTTCAACAGCACCACCTACAGACAGCCAACCTACTCGCCCAACCAGTCGTCCACTCCTTCCCCGCGTGGCTCGCCCAGGGTCAGCGTCACAGACGACAGCTGGCTGGCCAACACCAACCAGTACACCAACTCTGCCATCGTGGCGGCCATCAACGCCCTCACCACCGACGGAGTGGTCGACATGGGCGAGGGAATCCCCGTCAAGGCCCGCAAAACCAACCTAGACCACAGCCCCACGATGAGCCTGAAGACGGAGCCGGGAGGAGAGGAGATGGGCCCTGGGAGCGAGCTCCTCCAGGAGGACTACATCTCCCGCCTGCCTTTCAAGAAGGAGAACTACTGTGGGGGCTTCCTAGACGTGCCCCAGCAACCCTACTCCTGGTCCAAGCCAAAGCCCTACCTCAGGTAGGTGGAAATGAAATACTGCTGGACTGGGAAGTCTTGGGTCAATTAATTGTACTGTATAATAATTTATTATCAGCAGTTTAAAACAAACAAATGTTGACGTTGGCAGGGAAGTCACTTAGAACATAAGGCAGCATAGTTAAGTGTTATTAGGCCTTGAAAAAGACAATGAAGCTCATGGAGGTGTTGACTTATTTCAAAAGATTTATGGACTAACATCCAACCCAAGGTCTACTCCTTTATTTTCCCACACGGAAAAACAGTTCCTCCACTTGCACCGCTATTTTGCCATCCCAGGTCTTGTCTTTTTCCAAAATTACACTTGTTTATATATTGCAAGTGCCAAATAGTTTTTGTCTTCAAAGACCGCGGCGAAAGGCAGTAGTCGCTGTACCGCTTCCAAGAGGGCTTCCCTTTGAAGATACAAAACATTTCATAAATCATATTTCGCAGGGAGGAGTAGTGTAGCACATGTGCCCTGTTACCGTGGAAACCCCCACAAAAACAATACACACAGATAGACATAAACACACAGACTCCCTTCTTAACAAGGCAACCTTTTCAGTTCACGGCGACCCTTTCTCAGTTTTCTCTTTCCTGCCCTGGCACACTTTCCTGTTGGAAATCAAATGTTTGATTAAGATAATGCAGAGACAGGAAGTGATGGTGACAAGCCTGCTCAAGGAAACAGTTGGTGGGGTAATCACACAACCGGCTTCCCCATGCTAGACATGTGCCTCCCCTTCTCTTTGGCCACTAAACATGATGTAATGTTCAGCCAGCCCAGATAAAGCCTGAGAGGGGGGAAATCAGTTAGTTTTGGGTCAACAAACACCCTGAAAGTTCCAAGAGGATGCCAGAGATTGCTTTTCATGGCCAGCCTTTGTCAGGGGTTTTGTGCTTCACAGGCATCCGGCGCAGTGAAATATTGTCTCGCAAATGTTTGTTTTGGTTCAATATCTCTGCAGTCTTCACATGGGAAGATAGGCTAATTCCCTCGCGACATCTGAACAATGATATTATGAGTGTCCAGGTGTGACACTTTCTGAGATACCAATGGTCTTTCGGGTGTGTCAGACAGTTGTCTGGTTACTTGGTTAGTTGTTTATTTAAAAATAAAGGTTTATGTGGGATTCAATGATTTTTGATGATACAGTTGAAGTCTAAAGTTTACATCCACTTAGGTTGGAGTATTTAAAACTCGTTTTTTCAACCACTCCACAAATTTCTTGTTAATAACAAACAATACTTTTGGCAAGTCGGTTAGGACATCTACTTTGTCATTTTTCCAACAATTCTTCACAGATAGATTATTTCACTTATAATTCACTGTTTTACAATTCCAGTGGGTCAGACGTTTACATACACTAAGTTGACTGTGCCTTTAAACAGCTTGGAAAATTCCAGAAAATGATGTCATGACTTTAGATGCTTCTGATAGGCAATTGGAGGTGTACCTGTGGATGTATTTCAAGGCCTACCTTCAAACTCAGTGCCTCTTTGCTTGACATCATGGGGAAATCAGAAGAAATCAGCCAAGACCTCAGATAAAAAAATTGTAGACCTCCACAAGACTGGTTCATCCTTGGGAGCAATTGCCAAATGCGTGAAGGTAGCAGGTTAATTTGTAAAAACAATAGTACGCAAGTATAAACACCATGGGAACACGCAGCCGTCATACCGCTCAGGAAGGAGACTCGTTCTGGCTCCTAGAGATGAATGTACTTTGGTGCGAAAAGTGCAAATCAATCCCAGAACAACAGCAAATAACTTTGTGAAGATGCTGGAGGAACCAGGTACAAAAATATCTATATCCACAGTAAAACCAGTCCTATATCGACATAACCTGAAAGGCCGCTCAGCAAGGAAGAAGCCACTGCTCCAAACCGCCATCAAAAAGCCAGACTACGGTTTGCAACTGCACATGGGGACGAAGATCGTACTTTTTGGAGAAATGCCCTCTGGTCTGATGAAACAAAACTAGAACTGTTTGGCCATAATGACCAAAGTTATGTTTGGAGGAAAAAGGTGGAGGCTTGCAAGCCGAAGAACACCATCCCAACCGTGAAGCACGGGGGTGGCAGTATCATGTTGTGGGGTTGCTTAGCTGCAGGAGTGACTAGTGCACTTCACAAAAAAGATGGCCTCATGAGGAAGGAAAATTAAGTGGATATATTAACATCTCAAGACATCAGTCAAGAAGTTAAAGCTTGCTCGCAAATGGGTCTTCCAAATGGACAATGTCCCCAAGCATACTTCCAAAGTTGTGCCAAATGGCTTAAGGACAACAAAGTCCAGGTATTGGAGTGGCCATTACAAAGCCCTGACCTCAATCCTATAGAAAAGTTGTGGGCAGAACTGAAAAAGTGTGTGCGAGTAAGGAGGCTTACAAACCTGACTCAGTTACACCAGCTCTGTCAGGAGGAATGGGCCAAAATTCACCCAACTTATTGTGGGAAGCTTGTGGAAGGCTACCCGAAACTTTTGACCTAAGTTAATCAATTTAAAGGCAATTCTACCAAATACTAATTGAGTGTATGTAAACCTCTGACCCACTGGGAATGTGATGAACAAAATAAAAGCTGAAATAAAGAATTCTCTCTGCTATTATTCTGGCATTTCACATTCTTAAAATAAAGTGGTGATCCTAACTGACCTAAGACAAGGAATTTTTACTCTGATTAAATGTCAAGAATTGTGAAAAACTGACTTTAAATGTATTTGGCTAAGGTGTATGTGAACTTCCGACTTCCACTATAGCTCTACTTGTATTATTGATACCACCAATGCACTACGTTAAGCCTATAGGCATGTTGTATAATTGTGCTGCTGAAATGGCTATGCCTCCTCCACACACTTAGGAAAATAATTGTTATCTAAAACCTAAAATAGGTCTTTGGCTGTCCCCATAGGGGAGCCCTTTATTGGTTCCAGGTAGAACTCTTTCCAGAGAGGGTTCTACATGGAACCCAAAATGGTTCTACCTGGAACCAAAAACGGTTTTACCTGGAACCAAAAAGGGTTCTCCTATGGGGATAGCTGAATAACCCTTTTGGAACCCTTTTTTCTAAGAGTCCACTTGTCGACACCTGTTACAGCAAGATTTTTTTAAACACAGCGGACTATCCAGACCACATGCTTCTTTCATTTAGTTTAATTTAGCTTTCATCAAAAGAGCCATTATTGCCCAGGGTTTAGGAACTACATACGTCAGGCTATGACTTCAATTGATTAGATCAGAGCCAATGATGAAATGGAAAGGATCAGGACGTTATTTAACAAGGGAAACAGAGATCTGGATTAAAGTGAAACGGATCCGTCTTTGTGCGTGCGTGGGTGCGTGTTTGTAGGTCGCCTGGTGGTCCTGTGTCTGTTTCTATTTTATCCAACTCCTTTCTGGTTTCGTTCATTGTCATTCCAAGCATTTATGTCCATGTATTGCATGATGGCTATAGAAGAGTCATGCAGCTGGGACCAAGCTATTCTGTAGATTCTTATTTATATGATTATATATTATATTATATCTATATGTTCCACAAAGTACCAAGCACGGTCTCTCTTCATCATAGCTCCCTGCCTGCCCTGGATTGGCAGCTGCCGTCTTGCTCTGGCCCGTACAGTCTGCAGATCGAGATGCAGCCCAAGTCCCACCACCGTGCCCACTACGAGACAGAGGGCAGCCGCGGGGCAGTCAAAGCTCCGTCCGGAGGTCATCCGGTCGTACAGGTACCTAATCTCAATAACGTGTGTGTGTGTTCTCTATTATGAATGTCCCTTGAAGCCAGGAGTACTGCAGTAAGAGGTCACTGTGGCTAGCAGTTGCACATATTGACACAATTAGCATGGAGCAGGACCATCACCTCTCAGTATTGTGCTTGGCAAGGCTTCTAGAGCTCACGTCACTCTCACCACAGCGGCCCAACACAGAGCTCCTTTCTCTCTAAGGCCGTCACACTGTTTGGACATGTTGGTTTACTCAAGGTGGGGACCCTGGTAGGCTACTAAGACAGTAGTGTGTGTATGGGGGGAGGGGAGGGGAGGGGGGGGTTGTGTGTGTGTCATTATATATTCACTGTGTATAAATGTAACAGCACATAGCTTATATATAAATGCAAAGCAAATACAAGTATAGCATAGCACATATCTTAGAAGGGCTGAGCAAACCCTCTTCTCTTCTCTCCGACTTGATGGTTCCTGCTTCTCTCCAAAACACTCAGCTTGTATTGTTAGCACTGCAGCCCGTTTTTTTGTTGTTCTTCAAATAGATCTTTTCAGCACAACGTAACCTGCTGAGTTTCACTTCTGACAACAGCTGTCGCGCCCAACAAGGTGTTATAGACATAGCCACTCAAGCTTCAGTTTCTCGCTCAAAATGAAAGTAATTACACCCATTCATTAAAACCCTTTGTGTACAACGACATAAAAAAAAGTGCACCATTGACATTTTACTCCCCTGCCATCCCATGTTGCACTGAGAGACTTTGACCAACGTTCAGTGTTATAGAGCAGGTGAAACTGAACTTGATTTAGTTTGTGACTCAGGACGTATGTCAGTCTTTAAGGGGGTCTAAGGAGTGAATCAGGATTAGGGAATTAGCATCCTGTGTGTGTACGTGTGGGACAATTTTCCCAGGTAGGTGATGGTAATGACGAGGACAGTTACTGTCTTACTTCACAGATACTTGAGTGAAGTGAAATTGAGAAGAAACTCCAACACCCTACAAGCCTGCATAAACCCCGATGAATCTCCATTGAGAGCCTCAAGCATCGAGGCCCTTTCTTTTTCTTTTCGAGGCACGTTTTTGATTCCTCGGAGCCTATTTCCTCGCCTCCTTCTCAGCTGTATTGGAGAAGGTCCAAGATCCCTCCCCTCAGATGTTCTACTCCAATGCCTTTTTGCGAAGCAGGGAAGGAGAGAGGATGTGAGGAATCGAGGAAAGATGAATTGAAAGAGCCAATATCATAAATTTTTATTCCGTATAGAGTACTGAATAAGGTATTAGCAACTGTGTGCCAGCCTATGGTGGTAATATTGCGATGGTTCCGATAAACAGAATGACAGCTGCTCTAGTGACGCGCATATTCTCACCCACTCACATTGTTCACATTTTTTACTTTTATGGAACAATGATTCAACACCTCAAATATTATATTTGGAGTGAATTAGAATCTCTGGGAAAATAAGAATCAAGCTTCTGACTGGAAGTTTGTTGGCAGAGAACGATTAATGCTGAAGGTCAGGTAAATACTTGATACACACGCAAACACACACAGCGTTTGCAAAATGAAGACAGGATTTCATCATATCTCTCCCCTATGTGTAGGATGTGGAGGCAAATATATCTTTCTCCTCCTCTTCTTTCTCTCTCTCTCTCTCTCTCTCTCTCTCTCTATCTCTCTCGCTTTCTCTCTCTCGCTCTCTCTCTCTCTTGCTCTCTCTCTCTCTTTCTTCACTCATCCTGTGCAGTCCCCAGGGAGGCTGGATAGGGGTGATAGGGCATGTTGTAGTCCCTGGTGTGCCCTGCTGTTATGAGCAATGAGTGGCAGGCGATCGGTGGGTGGTGCAATCATGGAAAATGGGTGAGTGTTTAGTGATGTGGGAGGACAGGGAGAGAAGGAGATGGAGGGAGAGAGAGAGATGTTATGAGGGCAGACAGAGAGAGGGAGATGGAGGGAGAGAGAGAGATGTTATGAGGGCAGACAGAGAGAGTGAGGCGGTGGAAGGGTGTAGGGAGGGCAGAGGGAGGGAGCGGCGCAGAGGAAAGAGGGAGAGAGGGAGGGCACAGGGAGTCACCACGCAGGCAGGCAGCTGGGTCTCGGCTGTGTTACCCCCAGAGAGACTCTGCTTCCTGCTGATTAGGGCCCGGGTGGCCCTGAGGTTCGGTGGAGGGAGAGGAGGAGGGGTAGGGTGAGGTGAGACTAGTCCCAGAGCTCGTCCGATGCCTCCTCCTCCACCACCATCCTGGCCCAGGGGGCCTCCGCTTCACTGCCGATGTTGCTCCTCATGAGCCGCTCATTCCTCAAACCTCTCTCCCACACCGACATTCCCAATTCTGGCTAAACCTGCACAAACACCAGCACTGGGGTTTTGGCTCAGAGCTGGACAGGCACAACACCTATGAGTGATTGTGACATATTCCATCGCTGTGCACAACAGTTTAAAAAATAACATGGTGAAAAACACAATGAGACACTGTGTCTCTAACCTATCAGTCAATGAAGCGTTGCAACACACGCTATGACCCCAAGAACACTGACTGACAAACACCTGACTGAAAAACAATGTTACTCAAAACAATGTTTGCTACCTTTACACTGCCACTGCTTCTGTCTTCATGACCCCTCAATTTTCTAGCACGGAAGTCCTCCTGTAGCTCCTACATAATGAACAGAGGTGTTTTTCTTATCCCGGCTGCCAAACACACAGGCTCCCCTTTGTTTAGGAAACTTCCCTTTCTAACGGTGACATCATGCTCAGCTCCTAGCTCCGTCTCCTCCACCATACCGCTCTCCACCGGCCCCTCTTGCAAGATGAAGACGTAAATCTGGGGAGGCCCCGAGCTGCAGCCTGTTGCCACATCCCCACACTGATGGAAACCTCCAGATTATGCGGTACACTGTCTTCACTCTGCTGTCCGTAACCCCTCACCCCCACCGGTTTCCTTTCTGGCTCCTCGATCCAACATTCCATCATTTGTTTGCAGACCTACAGTGCAGGCCTCTCAGCCCCTCTCAGCCCCTTCTCGTGATGATGTACCACGTCCTGACCCCCGCGGCCACTTTTCCACTTTACTTACTGGCTGCAGACCACAGCGCCCATTAACGGGATGGAGGGTCCTCTGCTCTACCCCAACTACCCTCCCCGGTCTCCCCCTGATGATTCACTAGGCTCCCCCTCCTCTCACCACAGTTATGTCCAACGTCTACAACACGGTTTACAAAGGCATGCTCAGGAAAAATCCTCTACCTCCCTTTACACCCCGAAGGCCACCACGTCATGATGGATGAGTTTTTCCAAAGAAACCAATATTATGATGGAATTGAATGATTGCCAAAGTGGAATTACATGGAATTATATTTGCATTGAGAGGTAGCAACCTGGGATGTGAACCTCTCGGGAAATTTCATTCAGGTTTACATTGAGACAGGAAACCATAGGAAACACATAGAAACACTCACAGGGCACGCAGTGTTAGACAACATGTGTAGAGTATTAAACCCATCACACAGTGTTGTAGTAAGTACGACATATGGATAGAGTATATACTGTAATTATAATAACTGGGCCTGCAGGGCCTGCCTCACTACGACAGGCTCTCTCGTTAACTCTCCGTTTGGAAAATGAAGGCATGGTAGACAGAATGTGTCTCTCATCCGCATGAATGTGTGCTTGGCGTAACCATCTGGTAGAACTGTGTGTTACAGTACAGTACAGCAACCTTTGTCTTTTTCCTTTAGGATGACATGAAGGGCCTTAGCGTATATATGTGCTGCCGGTCGAACATGTGCCGTTTCACCTTGACAGCTATGCTGGCTGTGTAACGTTTTCAGCAACAGCTACAGTAAATGTACGTTCGCTGTAAAGACGGTCATGTATTGTGTTTTAAATCCGGTGCCACTTCTTGTTTAAAACATGAAAGACGCCTTTGGTTCTACCGTGCAGACTCCTGGGTTGTGTTCATCGACGAACACCGTAGTGAAACGTTTCGCAAACAGAAATGAACATTAGCATTTCTTATTGTAAAAGTTCTGATCGTACCTCCCTGTTTCATTTCATTTCGAGAGCATTTTTGTATTTTCATTTTGTCCCTACTGAACACGACCGTGCACTGCTCTACAAGGGGCAGTCGTGGCTGTCCCGAGGAGCAGTTAAGGTTCCCATGAAACTGTGTTTCTGCCTCCGAGGGGCTTCCCTTACTCACAGCCTTGGTATATTGGGCAACCACTAATTACCATTGAACAGCAATTGGAAAGAATTGGACTAAATGCCTGCATTTTCACTGGTTTGAGGTGAGGACCAGAAGCCGCCAGATTTATGAGGCAAAACACTGGTTACCAGCCCTTATATCAGGGTTAGACTGAAATCATTTACACATCACTCTGCCCAAATGTAATACCCTGTACCTTGGCTAAAACGTTATGCCTACACATTTTGGTAACAAGTTGTTCTTTTATTTGGAACTTGGACTTTGCTGGTCTAGGCCAGGACTTGAAACATTGCCCTTGATTACATAACCTTGGGGGCATACACTTCAATAACAACGTTGAGGAATATAGCCGTTTTGTCGCTTGTAATAAGAAGTGCCATTTGGAACTTTGGGAAACCCGATACATTAAAAAGTCACATGTTGATATATGAATATTGTATGACGGCACTGGAGAAAGATGATGATAAAGGCGGTATGGAGGGAAAGAGAGCTTGGGATGAGTGTTTGAATTGGGTACAGCGAAGTCTTGCCGTGTGACTGTCAGCACTTGAGAGAGGGAGCGTGATAATGGGGAAAACCTGAGCTGCTCCCTCCTCTCCCTTCTCCCCCGCTTCCTGTCTTCTCTCCCCGCCGCTGCATGCGTCACGTGGACTACGAGTCATGACATTTCTCCAGGCGGTGATGAAATCTCTGGGAGCTAGAAAGAGTTGGATGAGAAAGAGAGCGTTCCAGTGCAGGCCCATATTCACACTCTCCCCACAGCCCAGACTGTGCTGCTATTCACCAGCAAGTCACTTTCTTAAACAAACACGTGCAAATCTTTTCTCTGTCATATTTCAACCGGGCCTGCCTCTGGAGCTTGAGCATAGCACTGACAAGTGTGAAGTCGAGTTTTTATATAAACAGTACGTAAACCAAGGTGATAAAGCACCAGCTACGAAAAAAAAAAGAGAATAAAAAACATAAAGTTCGTTAAGCTATCACTGACAGGGACACATGATTCTCATTAAAGAGAACATAGCGAACGTGGTTTGAAAGCCCATAGGAAAAACCTCTTCGGAGCACCACCATCTCAGGGCTGAATTTTAGCAGCCGTGGTGATGGATCTGTAATGGTTCATGTGAAATGAATGGTGGAAAAGGACGGGGTGAGCTCTGGTTTCTGAGCTCAACACCCTCGCAGTTACACATCGTCAAAACCCAGACATCCCAGCTGCGTACAATTACACAATTAATGCTTCAGCTGACATGTACAAACGGTTTTATTTGAGATTCGGTCCATCCTGCATGGCACGTGTTGGAAGAGGAGATGCTGTCTAACTTGCCAGTAGATGGTGGTTAGAGGTGTAATGTAATATGGCACATGCAGTGGCAGAAGCTGGTGTAGTGTGACTGCAGCAAATTACGCTTCGATTCAAATTCGGTTTGAGATGATCTCAAAGATAAATATACGTAGCCCAGCTTGACTACATTCACAGCTCAGCTAAACTCATCTGGTCAAGATTAGGCTGTGTGTCTAGACTCATAGATGGCTGGAGACACAAATATGAAGTAGGATTCACAGGTGTGCAAAGCCTCTCTCGTTGAACCACACTTAAACTTCACCACGGTTCCTCAACTTTGTCTTTTCTTATTGCCCTTGTGAGGATTTAAAATGAAGAAGTACATTTTGCGCTCAGCTTGTGGTTGGTGTGTGTGGACTAGGGAAGGTCACAGTAGCAGAGAGGGAAAGAGGTAGATAGGGGATAGGGGAGAGGAGGGTTGAGGGAGCACATATGGTAAATGAATTGAGGGAGAACGCCCAGGGGGGACCCTACCACGTTCCTTTCGCTGTCGGGAAGCATCACTGAGGGTTGCTTGAACTCATTAATCACTTCCCTACCCCACCGTAGGACCCCACCGCCATTGTGCGCTACCGCAGCATTGCCGAGTGAAGGGAGAAAGTGAAGGGAGAAAGAATACCCCCCAACACACATACACACTTCACCTCTTGTGGTTTATCCATACACAGACACGTGAAGGCTGAGGCTAAGGTAATTGTTGGAGGTCAACCAAGAAATTCAATAACATAGTCTACCGAGGAGCAAAGTACAAAAGGGACAGAGGGCACAGGCTTCGCAGAATGGCAGCCTGCCTTTTCTTAAATCATAAAGAAATTATGCCATTTTTAACAGACCGTTTTGCGTTTTCAAACTGGTACCTCGTGCCCGGTTCCATCGGTTCCGTCGTAGCATGATGGTACAACCTTTTCCTTCCTTCTCGGTCGACTTGTCTATGTGTAAGTAACTGGTAGCATGTGGCGGCTAAGCGTAATTACCACTGGTGACACTGTAAGTAAAATATAAAAAGGCGAGCAGAGAGAGGCGTCTGCTGGTGAGGTCACCGCATGGATGAAGTGCTCTCTGGAGACACATAGACTTCAAGAAGCTCCTGACCCCAGTGTAACTCACTGATGACTAGCATGTGTGGCTAGCACACAGGTCAGGACAGATGCTGGAGACACTGTGGAGCTGTGAAGAAGAAAAAAGGGGAAAGTGAAGGAGAAATGGAGGCTATAGTCTGCTTAACTAGTTCCCTTGATGTCTGAATCAGGGGATGATATCAAGTCGAGAAGTAGAAAACCAGATCATTTTGTAATGATTGCTGCTGTTTTGTCCATTATTGAGACCCTTGGATAGCATATGTCTAGTACTGTACTGTACTGTGTTGAGAATCACCAACACCACCTACTGCATGGGCAGGCATGAGCACAACTCGATATGTCGCACCAGCCAATTATGCCTTCAGTTTGTAGATCCCCCTCACCTCAGTTGTTTTCACAGTCACCTGGCAAGTTTATCATCAGTTTGAGCAAAATGAACTCAGTCTTTCTTCACTGCCTCCATAGATGCGTGCTGATTGTGTCTTCGGTTTGTAATTCCCCTTTGTGTTTGGCAGAGTGGGTTGTTACTGAGTGTCAACATGGCCAACAAGGCAGACAAAATACTGGAGATTACAAGATTCCAATTACGTATTTCTCTACCTTCACTTACTTCCCAATCCCTGCCCCCCCTGCAAAGGCAATTATAAATCCATTAATCAGATTATGTCATAAGGTTACATGTGGTCTGTGTTTTGTTCTATGACTCAATTCGTTAAATAAACACCGGGTCGCTTATTCCGTTTGACTCGCTGTTTTCACTCGGGCACAGCCGCGCTGAACTTCCATAAGACTGAACTTTAAGACGGGGATTTTGAAACGATACACTTGTACTGGGGAGATAATTGAGCAATTTGTGGGATTTTTTTCAGATGGACGTTGTTTGGTTTGGACCTGTCGAGTGTAAGTGATTTCTTGTGACGGTCTCTGATGTGGTCAAGGACCTAGCTGTGTGAAGCCATGGAGGTCTGTCCATCGTTACCCAGTGCGAGGTTTGCCTGTCGACCGTTCAGAACGGATCCCCAAGTTTTGGAGGGTCTCTAGGTTTGGAGATTTTTCCAAGTCCACATTAAATGCACATACGCACGTACGCACGCACGCACACACACACACACACACACAAACACACACACACACACACTTGAACAAACATTGCCTGGGAGCTGGGAGGTCTAAAGATTTGGTTGCACCGGAAGTGGTCCATTGGGTTAGCAAATGGGCCTGGGTCAGGATTCTTCTCCCAAATATTTGGTAACATTCACCACATTGAGGAATGTGCACAGTTGCCATTTTCTCCCGAGGTTGAAGTATTTTCCCCCTCTCCGAATGGGTTTCAACCATCCCTCATGCTTCTTTCTGCAGACAGTGTTGTTGTAGATGGTTGTAGATCAGGGCTCTCCAACCCTGTTCCTGGAGAGATACCATCCTGTAGGTTTTCGCTCCAACCCCAGTTGTAAACTAACTCGATTTAGCTCATCAACCAGCTAATTATTAGAACCAGGTGCACTAGAATAGGTTTGGGGCGAAAAACCTACAGGATGGTATCTCCAGGAACAGGGTTGCAGAGCACTGTTCCAGATGCTTGTCCTGGTTGTTTTATGGTTGTTCTAGGTGTTTTTTGTTGTTCTAGATGGTTGCCCTGGTTGTTTTAGATGATTCTAGTTTTTCTAAGGTTGACTAAATGTTCAATGAACTGACAGGCATCGCCTTCTCACCTAGCTATTGTTTGGCTATTGGGGCTATTGGAGATCACACTCAGCAATGATAGTCTACTGGGTTTACTGAGTAGTACTAAGTAGTAGCCGTCTTAGCTCGATTTCCATCCCTGTTTTTAGGCTGTACTTGCTTTTATTGGGGAATCTGTAGCAGCTAAAGGTGGTCCGTGAGAGGAACAGGGGAAGTGTATAACTGTTTGAAGTGGTGGTTCCGATACCGGGGCCTTTCATCTCTGTGTGACACCGTCTCTGGTTCCACTCCTGAGCTTCATAGGCCTTAATGAAAATCATAATGCGCGTTCATAAATGCCCAGAGGCCAAGGGATTGTACGCTGTCAGCATGCTAGGCACAAGTATGTGAATGTTTTTAAAGGGAGTAAGCGACTTGCGATTAAGCTATCCTTTGCTTCACTGTGACCTGGTGTTTTCTTTGTGTGAAAGTCAAGCTATCCGTGTAAATGTGGATAGAGATTTTCTTCTGTATTTTGCAACCAAATAGTAAGTAGCCTGAGCTCATAGGAGCCGGAGCCTATCCCCTGCTTCTGTAGTGTGAGGCAGCTTAATATACAAGTACACCCCCTGGACAGGACGCTAGTCTATCGCAGGGCCTTATCCTTAGTCAATCTCCTGTGTGCCAAGTGGAGACGCATTGGGTCCGATTTTTACAGTCTTTGGTATGACTCGGCCAGGGATCAAACTTCCATATTCCAACCTCAGGGTGCTCTATAACCACAAGGCAACTGAGTTTATAATTTATTAGGACCAAACGCGGAAGAATGTAATCAACAATGTAGAATGTGGTGTTTCATTTCTTTACTATCAAATGAGGAGAGACAAACTTGTCACACAAGTCAGAGTTATACTTAAACTAAATCTTTAATCACTTATTGATAAGGGAGCAGGTCAATACAACGCACACATATAAAGTGAATCGATTGAGTGCTCTACGATAATGATGGCTGGTCATGGCTGGTCAACGATTCACGCTCAGATGATTCGCTGAGAGCCCCGAGACTAAGAAATATGGACAAATCGATAAAGAGTCATGACATTTTGTTTCAATTGAGTGTGTGTCACTTTTGACCAGAATTTATATTTTCTCATAGACATTGGTATTTTGATATTGTGTGTACAAGACATTTATTGAACACATGTGGAGCTACTAATCATCTAGGATTTATTGTTCTTGAGATTTTGCTGATCACATTAAAAAGCAATTATATAAAGGATTGCATTTAAAATACTTAATACGTATTGTGCATCAGCAGAAATATTCAACATAGATTGCCAAAATACAGTTTATGATTACCCCTTATGAATTCAACTCCTTTTCTGACATGCAAATTTATGTTTACTAACTTCAGTCCATTGCCGAGGGGATAAAATCCTCATAAACATTGTGCATCATGCTCTTAGGCAGACTTTTAAATTATCATCTTGGTTTTCTATTTGGTCTCCAAAATGGTCACTTTCCATTGAGTCACTGTCGACTGCTAGCCTCTCCTTGGGCACTTTTTTTATGGCGGCTGTGAGGTTTTAATGAACAGTGAAGTGATGGGAAGCCAACCTCTCCATCAGCACTTGTGTCTGGCTGCCCAGAAGATCTCTACCCCAGACAGACTACCTCCAAAATATCAAAACCCTCTTTAACCTTCCCCTAAAGGGATGTACATTAACAAACCGCTCCCAAATTTGAAAAACAGAAGACTCCAAGAATCTGGAAACGGGTCTCCAACCCGACCGAAAAACAAATCCGACCAAAGGGCCTATTTTCTAAAACCTCCCCCCAAACAAACTTCACTAAAAGCAATCATTAAAGGGCTTCTTAACTATCGGTACCTGATGTGGTGTTCAATCTCTGTTTCCCCAAATGACGGGTTGTTTATGAGGTGCTTTAAAACCCGGCGTTGGGTCTCACCTGGATCTCTTTGTTCTCCCGCCAGCTCTACGGTTACATGGAGAGCGAGCCCCTTACCCTGCAGCTGTTCATCGGGACCGCAGACGACCGCCTCCTGCGACCGCACGCCTTCTACCAGGTCCACCGCATCACGGGCAAGACTGTCTCTACCGCCAGCCACGAGGCCCTGCAGTCCAACACCAAGGTGCTGGAGATCCCTCTGCTGCCCGAGAACAACATGCGAGCCATGTGAGTCCTTGTCTTTTCCACTCCCCTCTCTCTCTCTCTCTCTCTCTCTCTCTCTCTCTCTCTCTCAACATTCTAACAGTGTCATAAATGCATTTCATATTTCATTTTAATTTGGTTGTGTTTATGAAGGTCTTGGGTAACATTAAAACACAATAGCATTTTCATTTGTTTATGTTACTGTAGGCCAGGCTTAATCAACAAGATTCAGCCGCAGGCAGATTTGACCTTGCGCGGATGATCAGGGGACAGGAACATAATTACAAATAATATGTAGACTGCAAGTTGACCGCAAGTAGCCCAAACAGATATAATATTTGACAAAAACGGAATAATTTCAAACCTTGCTTACATTTCTATACGATCATGTGTCTTTCTATTGTGTGTGGGAACGCTTTGGGAACGGATTTCCAAAATTAAAATCACTTGGAGCTGATTTTCTGGTATTTTATTATATATATATATATATATATATATATATATATATATATATATATATATATTTTTTAAACTTTGTTTTGTTTTGCTCACAAAACTTGGTTGGGGGCAAATAAAATCCCCTGTGGGCTGCCTGTTGGGGAACCCTGCAGTAAGCTATCTGCTGCTGCTTGCTCACATGTGTTATCACAAGTTATTCTTGGCAAGATTTATAATTTGAGTGTATCTCTTAAATTTTTTATTTTGGGAATTTTACCTCCAATGTTATGGTATCCAATTGTTAGTAGTTACTATCGTGTCTCGCTACAACTCCCATACGGGCTCGGAAGGTCGAAAGCCATGCGTCCTCCAAAACACAACCGAACCAAGCCGCACTGCTTTTCAACCCAGCGCGCATCCAACCCAATAGCCAGAGGAAACACCGTGCACCTGGCAACCTGGTTAGCGTGCGCTGCGCCCAGCCCGCCACAGGAGTCGCTAGTACGCAATGATACAAGGATATTCCTACTGGCCAAACCCTCCCGACACTAGGCAAATTGTGCGTCGCCCCACAGACCTCCTGGTCACGGCCGGCTGCGACAGAGCCTGGGTGCGAACCCAGAGTCTCTGGTGGCACAGCTAGCACTGCAATGCAGTGCCCTAGACCACTGCGCCACCCGGGAAGCCCATCTATTCACTTTTGAGAGTTGGTTAACAAAAGTGTTTTGGAAGCCTCAGAATCTGCTCTTTCTCATATTATATTGGAATCAAAACGTCTTCCCTGCTAACAATGGCAGAGAGTTTTCTATTTTAAATTCATATGCAGTCAAAAGGACTGCCTCTGCGCTTCTAGTGTTAAAAATGGTACCATTGCAGTATTTGCAATGATCACCAACAGTTTGTGTTGGAATTCAGGAAGAAAGACAACCAAAGCATGCCTAATACAGTGCAGTACATAATGTAGAAGTCTAAAAGGAATAATGCCCAGGAAATCCAATAGGCCTCATTTCTGTTGGTTTTCTCCCCATTGCACCCAATCTGCCGTGTGCATAAAAATACCCAATTCTTGAAATCACTATATCCTTGTGTGCAGCTCTAAATCACTCTCCAACTCCGGATCTCCAGCAGGTCAGAAGGTTGCGCTCCGCAGGGTACCCAGGCAGCAGCTCCTGCCCTGGGGCTCTGTTCAGGTCACAATTGGTCTGCTGTCCCGAGGCCCAGGACTTTTCTCTGATGGAGAAGGCAGCTAAATCTCAACTCAAGCTCCATCACCACCTACTAAACTGTAGCTTTACTCTCCTCTGTGTTTCAATTGTATAACATATTTTTTAGAAGAACTGGTGTAGATTGAATGGGCTTATATTAAGTTAAAGCTTATTTTAATACTGGTTTCGATATTGTGGGAGGTTACGAAGATATTTGGCAAGCACCATGAGATATCAGATCTCTTTGACTGGAAAATGAACTTATTTGGTTTAACAGAGTTGAACCTTCCATTTCCAACAATGCTATACTGCCCCTTTATAATGTATCAAATCTAGACAGGGGATACTTTGAGGAACTTCAGCCATTACACTTTACAGGGCACAATGGATAAATCTGATATTCGAGAAAGCTATTCAGATGACGTCAGGTTTCCCCTTTTGTCGTCACCGTATAAGCTAGAGCGAGAGAGCAGTGAAAGGATATTGTAGAACTGAGCCTCGGGGTTAGGGTAGAACATTGTAGGCCAGGGTAGTGTCCATTAGGTCACGCTACTGAAAACGTTTTAAAGTGTTTTCGCGACAGAAAAAGTAAATGAGCATTTCTTAGTCCAGGTAGTCCTTCGATGTTTCAGTCTGTTTTCATCTGTTTGGTGTCTAATGAACACAGCCCATGTTTTCTCTCTCTAGCGACTGGCTGGAAGGCCAGGGTCTGTCTGAGGAGGGTCGGTCGCTGACGGAGTCTTTCCATTGAGCTGTTAACAGTCAGCCTGATAACACAGGGCCAGCCCTTTGCTCTCACGCCAGCTCTCACTCGCTCGCTCACTGTGTGGGATGTTACATAGCCGGTACTGTAGACAACGGATGTCAGACGCCAGGCACATATCAATCTATCTCTTTCTTCCCTATTGTTGCCGATAAAGTTTTATCTGTTGTTTAGTATCCACCCATTGAAATGGATAGTAGCCAGTGGCTTTATTACACAGTATGTTGTCTCTGAGAATCTAGAACATTCCGGGCTACTTCTATAATATGATTTCGAATCATGTAACATTCACTGAACAAGTAGAGTTGTTGTTGGGAGAGAAAAAAACAATTCCACTCAACTAGTCAACATTTGTCAGTTCATTTTGATTTGACAAACAAATGTGAAGTGAACCATCAACCTGCAAATCCAGTTTTTGTTCGGTAACCGTTTCCTGCCACCTGTCCTGTACAACTGACTATGTATCCCCCTTTCCCTTTCCACCATTGCAGTCTTAATGTTTTGCAGTGACTTAAAGCTTTGCTGACACTGTTCCACCACCAGTGTAGGATACATCTGGCAGAGTTTTTTTTATGACCAACAGTCACCATGCCGTCCCTGCAGATCTTGACTTTGAGCTGACTTCAACATATCACTGGTACAAGCCGTGACTGGCTGCTCCACACCATAGTTCATGAAAAGAGACACTAATGTTCATTCCAACAGTTGTTTGACAGTAAACCAGAGCATGGCGTACTACCTCTAATGTGTTTGTTTTAAAACCATAACTGCGTGACTGAACACTTACATCATGCTTGAGCCACTAAAGAAACTTGTTGTAAGTGTTCTTTAAAAAAATAAAAAATAAAAATCTCATTCAGATAGACCAAAGTGAAGGGGAAAAATAGATTTGTATAAAACCTGACATTTAACATGTTCCAGGAATTCCACCCAAAAAGCTACAATGTAAAATTATTGAAACGCCAAGCCATATCCCATATGTATTTCTTGACTTTTTACCAGCAACTTTTTGGTTTTAGTTTAATTTCTTGAAAGGCCTGTCTGAAAAGTGATGCCTTTTTCCCCTAAGAAGGAAAATCCTCCTACAAAAAAATAAATATATTAAATGAAATAAAATAAATAAAGACAGCAAATTAAAAAAACAAGTCTGCAGCTAAATGTGGCATTGGTTAGTGAGGTTGAAACCGTAAATGTTTGAAATGTTAAAAGTATGAGACCCGAACAGTGCAGAGGGAGCTTTTTTTTTTGGTGGGGGGGAATAGACAGAGGGTTATAAAGTGGCTGTGAGAATGCAGGCGGCAGCCAATGGGCTTCTCCTCTGGAAAGTGACGGTGGAGAGACCAAAGGCCTGGGCGGTGTTCATTAGGCTGTAATATACGATAAACTGAGTGAAACAGTTGCAAATAGTTTTAAAGCGTTTTCAGTTACTTGCCCTAATGAACACGACCCTGAAGATTGCTCCAGAGAGCTGTATTCTGGGGCGCCAGGAATATTATTAAAAGTCACATAAACAAATTAATGTTGTTCTTAGAAGAAATGGGGAGTGACTCAGTAGTGTTCTGCTGGACTTCCGATATCTGTGATCCGGAACTTTAGACGAGACGTCTCTGAGTCGGAGTGCTGATCTAGGATCTGTTTTGCCTTTTTTTTATGGACAGATCCTAGATCTGCACTCTTACCTTGGGAGAGGCTTTGTGGATCTGGCCCTGGTCTCTTTGATCAAATAGGAGAAAGGGGGATACCTAGTCAGTTGTACAACTGAATGCCTTCAACTGAAATGTGTCAACCGTCTTCCGCATTTAACCCAACCCCTCGTTCCAGGACCTGTTCATGACAGTGAACTAACTAGTACATGTGCATTATAGATGTCTCTATGGTCTCATGATGATGACGTAATAATAATATACTGTACTTTTTTATGTTTCTGTTATATGATGACACAGTATGATGATACAGTATGATGACACAGTATGATGACAGTATGATGACACAGTATGATGATACAGTATGATGACAGTATGATGATACAGTATGATGACACAGTATGATGACAGTATGATGATACAGTATGATGACACAGTATGATGATACAGTATGATGACACAGTATGATGACAGTATGATGATACAGTATATTCCATCTGTAATCTATGTCTCAATGTAGTCTGATGATCATGGTCTATAATAAACTCTGGATTCCGGAGACAAGCAGTAGCATAGTGCTCATCCAGACAGTATATTGATTAGTACCAGTATGCTGATGCTAAAATGTACCCTCTCCCCTGTGTGACAGCATTGACTGTGCAGGGATTCTGAAGCTGCGGAACTCTGACATTGAGCTGCGTAAGGGCGAGACGGACATTGGGCGAAAAAACACGCGTGTGAGGATGGTGTTCCGTGTGCACATCAACCAGCCCAATGGCAGGACCATCTCCCTACAGGCCTCCTCCAACCCCATCGAGTGCTGTGAGTATACACGCACGTGTGCATGCACACACACACACACACACACACACACAATGACCGTTCCTTATGACCACACATATCCACAGGTGCACACACACAAGCCCAATAACTCTCTCTTAGCATGGAAATCAGTATGATGTGGCCTTTTGGACCCAATTCAAATCTTTATATGATGAAAGCAATTTGCCAAGTTGTTGAATGCATTGTACTTTCATTGATAACTGTGAGGTTAGGCCTCTTAAAGAAGAAGTTACAGGTCTGTGAGAGCCAGAAATCTTGCTTGTTTGTAGGTGACCAAATACTTATTTTCCACCATAATTTGCAAATAAATTCATAAAAAATCCTACAATGTGATTTTCTGAAAAATAAATCTCATTTTGTCTGTCATAGTTGAAGTGTACCACTTTTTAAGTGGGAGAACTTGCACAATTGGTGGTTCACTAAATACTTTTTTGCCCCACTGTATGTCATATATCCCTCAGTGCATTTTATGACTCTATGCCTAACTTATTGTGGTGAGATGACCCTATTATCAGAGGTGTATGAAGGGTCATTTGCCAGCTCTAGATCTCGCGGGGTTGGAAGTGTGTATGGAAACCACTAACTATGTCAATCAGTTGAGTGTGTGTGCGTGTGTGTATGGGTGTGTTTGTGTGTGTGTGTGTATATGTGTGTTTATATGTGTGTGTATATGTGTGTGTGTGTGTGTGTGTGTGTATGTGTGTGTGTGTGTGTGTGTGTATGTGTGTGTTTATATGTGTGTGTATATGTGTGTTTATATGTGTGTGTATATGTGTGTGTGTGTGTGTGTGTGTGTGTATGTGTGTGTGGTCATGTCCATCCTGAGGAGATAGACTATGTGTAATGGGTGGTTGGAATGTCCTAGTCTTGTAGTTTCTAGTCCAAGGTTGATGATGACTCATGTTTTGATTGATTACTGCATTTTTAAATTTTTTTTTACAATGGACTGATGGATCATTATTACAGATGACTGAATGAGTCAAGTCAATTGCAGAGTGATGTAATGATGGAGCATTGTGCGTCTGGCTGTGAACATGGTCTTGATAACCAAGAACCCCCGAGGTGCATTGATAAAAGCAGAGACAGGTGGTGGATAAAGTATGACTGAAGAATGACTCGTTATTTGGCTTGTTCCTCCCTGGGTGAATATGAAAAATAATGAATCTAGAAAGTAAAAAAGCTGATTGGGTCACCAGATAAATATTGTTTTGATCCATTTTTATATATTTCACATTTAAAAAAAACCAAAACATCTCTTGTCTGAAAATCAAAAAATAGCCAGTGGTGTTAAAAAGCCATTTGAAAACTGATAAGGAGGTTGCTAAGCAACTCCTGCTGTGACATGGCGGATTTGGGGAGGTAGGGGATCTGGAGGTCCGGGGGCGGATGGGGAGTGGGTAAGGAAAGCTTGAACAGTATTGAGTGCTGTTGTGTATGTAGTATAAAGTGTATATCCGCTCACTGTTTTATTATTTTTTTGTCCAGCTATTGTGCCAAGTTGGATGTGAATTAACACGCTCTCCTCGTGTCTGTCTGTCTGCTTGCCTGCCTGTCTGTCTCTCTGTCTGTCCCTCCTCCAGCCCAGCGCTCGGCACAGGAGCTGCCCCTGGTAGAGAAGCAGAGCCTGGACAGCTACCCCGCCACGGGGGGAAAGAAGATCCTCCTTAACGGACACAACTTTCTGCCAGACTCCAAGGTGGTGTTCGTGGAGAAGGCCCAAGGTAAATTAGGAGCCGCTACACACACTATCTCTCTATCGTTCTCTATATATCTTTATCTCTTTCTCTCACACTCTTCCTTAATATCTCACTTTTAAGTTATCCCTCTGTCTGCCTCTCTCACTCTCTCTCTCTCTCTCTCCCTTCATTGCGTTCCCTCGGTCTCCTCCCGTCAAAATAGAGCAGGGTCTGCCAGGGAGCCACATGTGGTGTGCATTAAGGAACTATATTTTTAACCGAACCGTATTTACATTTGTAGAAGTTTCCATTGCCTGTTTAGTGACGCTCGCCACAAGTTAAGGAAGGAATCACAAGCGGGGCATGTGCAACGTCTCTTTCTTTCTTTGCTTCTCTCTCTCTCTCTCTCCCTCTCTCAAGTTACCTTCGTACAGATGTAGGATCTTAATTTGAGACAGTTTGCTACAACAGGAAAATAATCCTGCAGCAACATGATTATAATTCATGGACATTTTTGTGGGGGTTGATACATTTTTTGTAAGGGAAAATCAAGTCTGAAATTTCAAAGTGGAAATTACCAACTTTAGAAGCCTTTTTAAACCTTGAATATACAAGAAGTTTGCATTTCCTGCAACAGAAGGATGATCAAATTAAGGCATGGCATCTGTACCTCTGTCCCACAATTTCTCCCCTATTATTTTTCTCTCTCTCTCTCTCTCTCTCTCTCTCCCTCTCTCTCTCTCTCTCTCGTCATCTCACACTTCTTATCTCTCTCTCATGCTGTCACATGCACACACACATACACACACACACACACACACTGTCTCCCCCCTCCTGCAGTGTGATTTGTTATTACTTTTACATTTAATATTTTTCCCATTCGTTTCCTCTCTGTGTGGGAGTGAGAGGAGAGACGACTATGTGAAGACACTGGTGATCAAGTTTTACAAACAGTCATTTCCTTGATTGGGTCCAGTGAATCAAAGGCAACTGTACTGGCCAAGTCTGGTCTGTGTAAACACATGTGATGATGGTGATGATGATGACGATCATGAGGAGATAGTGGATAGCTGTAGACGTTTTCCAAGGAAAGAGGAAAATCTGACCTTTCTTCATTATTGGTTTATATAGATATACTGTCTGTGGTGTTTTTTTGGCATTTGTTAACTGACATTTACTGCTTGTGTTTCAAAATGTTTGTGCTGTGAGAAGAGAAAGTTATATGTGAGAGGTTTTTCATAGTGTCTTCATTTATCCTCGTAGGAATGATTTGGAGTTGCTCGGCAAGCTATCGAGGAGGTGTTATTCAGAAAGACGACTTATAGGTACATTCCAACTCCAGGTCAACTCAGTAGACTGGTACAAGACTTGAAGCATCAGCCCTGACACGTCATTATTTCCTGAGAGGGTGTCTGTTTTCTTCTGGGTGAAGGTGGCAAGCTCTGGGACTCTGCAGCTGCCTTTATCAGCTCTGAGCGAGATATTTGCTCCTGTTTTTTGGAGAGGATTTCCCCACGCCTGGTACTATTGGCCTTGGAGTTTCCCTGTCATGGAAACACCCCCCCCTGCTGCACCCCCCACACACACACACACACACTCCCGAAACCCCTTTATCAACCCCTTACCCCTCCACAGTTGTGTCATTGGGTCTCTCTCACCCTGACGGCTGGCTCACCCCTCAGCCCCTTAGAGCCCACCGGGGTGATAAGAGGGAGAGATTGACTTGTTCATGTGCTGGGAGTCTCCCCATGTCTGACTAACTCCACATGAAGGGGGATCCCTGAAGAGAGGGAAGCCCTGTCTCGTCTAGCACCTTCTCACCCCTTTCACCCCCTTCACCTTTCATCATCCATCCCCCCCCCCTCCTTCTCCTTCCGCTCTCTCGTTCCCTCTCGCTCTCTCCCAGCCCTGTCCTCACTATCTTTCTCTCTCCTCGTCGGCCCGTTAAAGCGATTAGCCAGGGTAGTGTGGAGTCCTGTGCTCCAGGGATCCCCACACGGCTGCCTGCTATCGAAATTTCAGTGGCTTGTTTTCCTTCTCAGTGGCGTCCAGGGAGCGAGACTTCTGAGAGGGTGCACAAAGTGAGGGATTTATTTTCATGCCCCCTCCTTCTCCCTGACCCTGTCTCAGTGTCTGTCTCGTTTGTCTGCTCTTTTGTAAGCAATAAAGGACCCAGTACTTCCAAGGGTCTCCCAGCTCAAAGCTCATTATCACAGTACTACACGCACACACACACACACGCGCGCGCACATACACACACACACACACTCAGACACACACTCAGACACAGACACGCACACACACACACACACACACACACACACACACACACACACACACACACACACACAGAAACCTTTGTATAATAGCCACTTCACAGGAGTTGATACATCTGTAGAAATGCTCTTATGCTCTAAAAGTTTTTGAGTTTGAGTCTTATTGTTGATTTCGGTCGGAAGACAAAAAAAGTGGAAAAGGAAAAAGCTATCCAATAAAATCGAATTATATTAAAGTTGTAAACCATGAATATGGTTTTATATTACATTGTAAAAGTAAAAGCGCACGCACACACACACACACACACACACACACACACACACACACACACACACACACACACACGCACACACACACACACGCACACACACACACACGCACGCACACACACACACACACGCACACACACACACACACACACACACACACACACACACACACACACACACACACACACACACACACACACACACACACACACACGCACACACACACACACTGTAGCCATCACTGCTTGTGTTCCAGCGGTGACATCCATTACTGCTGCAGCGACTAAAGGTTTGGAGAGCTGCTCACTTTCCAAGACGTGCTCCAATAAACACCTCCCCGGAAAATTCCAACGATCTATTCTTAAAGAGCTACAAAAGAGCAACAGACAGGACTTAACTTGACCTAACTTGAGCTTTCTATGCCAAACTATGTCGTGGTATTCCATTGCTGCACAGAGAGGGCACCTCCTTCCTACTATACTTCAACGCCCATATTTGATATTTAGACATTTTCTTTGGCTGTGGAGTTCTACCGGGTGCTCTACAGTCTTTATTGTAGGATGTTCAATAGATGAGGTGAAGAGGACAATGAAACTCGACCAAAACAATGGAATTTCCTTGGAAACGCATGGGGGAAAGATGCTGTGGGAGGAAGATCCCCAATCTCCATATTTCCCCCCAGAAAAATGAGTTTGTCTTTCAATGTGTGTCATATGTGTAAATCAAATCTAAGTTTATTGGTGTATTTCACTATATGTTGAGGTTAAAATCGGAGTAAAATGCTTGTATAGTCTATGACTAGGGTGGCTGGAGTCTGACAATTTTTAGGGCCTTCCTCTGACACCGCCTGGTATAGAGGTCCTGGATGGCAGGAAGCTTGACCCCGGTGATGTACTGGGCCGTACGCACTACCCTCTGTAGTGCCTTGCGGTCGGAGGCTGAGCAGTTGCCACACCAGGCAGTGATGCAACCCGTCAGGATGCTCTCGATGGTGCAGCTATAAAACCTTTTGAGGATCTGAGGACCCATGCCAAATATTTTCTCCTGAGGGGGAATAGGTTTTGTCGTGCCCTCTTCACGACTGTCTTGGTGTGCTTGGACCATGTTAGTTTGTTGGTGATGTGGACGCCAAGAAACTTGAAGCTCTCAACCTGCTCCAGCCCCATCGATGAGAATGGGGATGTGCTCGGTCCTCCTTTTCCTGTAGTCCACAATCTCCTTTGTCTTGATCACGTTGAGGGGGAGGTTGTTGTCCTTGCACCACACGGTCAGGTCTCTGACCTCCTCCCTATAGGCTGTCTCATTGTTGTCGGTGACCAGGCCTACCACTGTTGTGTCATCAGCAAACTTAATGATGGTGTTGGAGTCGTGCCTGGCCGTTCAGTCATAAGTGAACAGGGAGTACAGGAGGTGTTGAGGATCAACATGGCAGGTGTGTTGTTTTCTACCCTTACCACCTGGGGGCGGCCCGTCAGGAAGTCCAAGATCCAGTTTCAGAGGGAGGTGTTTAGTCCCAGGGTCCTTAGCTTGGTGAGGAGCTTTGAGGGCACTATGGTGTTGACCGCTGAGCTGTAGTCAATGAATAGCATTCTCACATAGGTGTTCATTTTGTCCAGGTGGGAAAGGGCAGTGTGGAGTGCAATAGAGATGGCATCATCTGTGGATCTGTTGGGTTGGTATGCAAATTGTAGTGGGTCTATGGTTTCTGGGATAATGGTGTTGATGTGAGCCATGACCAGCCTTTCAAAGCATTACATGGCTACAGATCTGAGTGCTTTAGATCGGTAGTCATTTAGGCAGTTTTGGGAGAGGTTGAAAATGTCAGTGAAGACACTTGCCAGTTGGTCAGCGCATGCTCGGAGTACACATCCTAGTAATCCATCTGGCCCAGCAGCCTTGTGAATGTTGACCTATTTAAAGGTTTTATTCACATTGGCTGCGGAGAGCGTGTTCTCACACACTGTCGTCCGGAACAGCTGATGATCTTGTGCATGTTTCAGTGTTACTTGCCTCGAGGCAAGCATAGAAGTTATTTAGCTCATCTGGTAGGCTCGTGTCACTGGGCAGCGCTCAGCTGTGCTTTCCTTTGTAGTCTGTAATAGTTTGCAAGCCCTGCCACATCCGACGAGCGTCGGGGCCGGTGTAGTACGAGTGTGAATGTGTGCCAATGACGGCGTCACAAAATCCTGCATGCCATTGACCTTTTTACCTCATCTTTTGGTCGAACTAAAACTACATTATCTGTACTGAGATATAGTTTGATTTGGCGATATATAATGAATTGTCCGTTTTCCATCAAAAAGTGATTGATTTGTTGTCACAATAACAGTGGTTAAGATATGTAGTCGACCGGTGTCCATTTAAGAGGCTCATAATGGACTGTCTTTCTGTTCCTGTCCCTCTCTCCCTCTCTCTCTTCCTCTCTCTTCCTCTCTCGCGTGTTGTTTTGCTTGTTTCTTAATCCCCCTCTCTGTAACAAAAGAGCAGAGCTCATGGATGGTGGCACTACGGGAGGGTTTAATGTGCCCAGAAAAATAATGACTTCTACTTTTCAAATGCTAAGACCGTCCCCATTGCTCTGCATCAAGGACCTGCAGGATGACTGATGCAAACAGAGTGTACATGTGTGCATGTGTGTGTGTGTACATGTCTCTGTGTGTGCTGCCGCTGAGGGGTAGGGTAGCTAGTGTCTGGTAGCTAGCCTACGGGCCTGTTTGTGTGTTCAGTAGGAAGTGTTTTCAGTGACTCATCTGCGAAGGATTCCCTCAAGAGAGGCGAAGCGGAACAGACAAGAACAGAGGGGGAGGAGGGAGGGAGGAGGAGAAGAGGGGAGGGGCACAGCCAGGGTGAGACAAAGTGCTGTTCAGGAAAGCCAGGGG
Source organism: Oncorhynchus tshawytscha (assembly GCF_018296145.1). Taxonomy (NCBI): domain Eukaryota; kingdom Metazoa; phylum Chordata; class Actinopteri; order Salmoniformes; family Salmonidae; genus Oncorhynchus; species Oncorhynchus tshawytscha. The sequence goes on from NC_056431.1 coordinate 27,049,158, forward strand.
CAGGAGAGGCGGATATTGTCCACTAGTGGATGTCCTGTATCCGTTCCTTGGGTGTGTTTCACATTGTTGAGTCTCACTGTTGATTCTCACTGTTGACTCTCTGCTTAGTGATTGAGTTCCAACAAGGTTTTGGAGATGGCTATTATCTTCGCACTCCAAGCTCTGAGCCCGATGTGTTATAAGGTTGTGTCCAACGTGTCCACTGTTCTGTTCAGCCACACAGTACAGTGTCTGTGATATTTCACCCAAGTTTTGTTGAGAGAACTGTTGAAGTTATCACGTGATTAATAAGTTACCCTTTGCATGCCCCATGCCCTCTTCCCCTCTGACTTAGGGGTAAAGTATGATGTGGGTTGAGAGTGATCATAGTTGATGTGTTGACGGAGCATTGTTTTTCTGTGTTTGAGAGTCTCACACTCCTGTACCAGTAAGTACTGTTTTAGAGGCTTTAGGAGTGAATCTTTTTCCTTTCCACATCTCAGAGACTTTCCATTTCCTTTTGTGTTGCTGCTCAGTTGGATTAGCTAGGATGTCTCTGTTATTTTTTATTACGGTGGTGGTGTGTGTGTGTGGGAGGGTGGTGTGTTTATGTGTGTGTTTGTGTTTGCGTATGTGTTTGTGTGCGTGCATGTGTGTGTGTGTGTGTGCATTTTGCCTTTGCTCAACCCTCTCGTTTTGGCACGGGAGCCTGAAGGTATACCTGGTGCTCCTCGTCGAGCGTACGTTCTGGCTTTCCCTGATTTCCATGCACGGAGGGAGTGGGGCAAGGAGGAGAGGAGGAAGGGAGTGCAGGGGAAAGCCTACACTCTGACTCAGAGGGGAGGGAGGGAATTCCCTTGTGAGCAGGATAGCTTTTACATCTGGTGTGATTGGAGCTGTGCCTTTGACGTCTGGAGCATAAAGCACAGATATAGCTCCACAGCAGGGAAAGAGATGTCAGGTCTACCCCCCGCCCCCAGCCCAGCACCTCTAGCCTCGATCCCACTTCTTCCTGGATCCCCTAACTTTTCCACCCTACCACCCTGTTGACAGATTTTTACCAGTATTAGGGCTGGCAGGTACCAGGTGTCCTAGAGAAACAGAAGACAACCCCTGGTCTTGTGTGTGATGGACCCTGTTTGGCATGTGGTTTTGCCTGCTATTTTGACGTTTTTTTGCCAGACAGGTGGCAGCAGGATTTTATAAAATTTGATAACCTACTGTATTATATAAACAGGAAAGAGGGATAGAGAGTGAAAAAATACACCTCCGAAATTAAATTCGACGAAAGTCGAAAAATAAGGCTGGCTTGTTTCACGAGTGCCTCTGCAATTAAGTCGGGGCGAATAAAATGTTCCATTCCTAAAACCACCAAAGTGAACATTCTTTGGCCAGTGGAAGTTGTTGTTCTGTTGTTGGTATGCCCCCTTCCCTATGTTTTAGTAGGAGGAGAGTTATCTCTCTCTCTTGCTCTCTCTCTCTCTCTGTCTCTCTGTGTTTGGGTGTAAACCAACCACAGGTCAGTGCAGGGACACGTGTAAGAGAGGCCAGATAAGAATGGTTCTGGTTCAATAAACACCAGAGTGGACCCACCATTCCGTGTGGCGTTCCACATTGTGTCTCCTGTCATTAACCAAATCTCCAAGCAATTACTGTAGAGAAAGAAAACAAATGGGAGGTTATTGTTATTGTAGTCATGTGGGAGCATGTACTGTATTATATGAATCATAGAATAAACATAGAATAAACATAGGGACTGTGTTGTTGTTAGGCTGTTCAAAACTCTCTGTCATCTGTGTCCTGATGATGCTTCATTCATCAGTAGGTCCATTGTTGTGTGTTCCTGTACAATGTGAGTCTTCGGGACTCTTCCCACCAGTTTTGACACAGTAAAAGGCAGCTGGCTGATCTTTCCCCAAAGGACTTTACTTGAGACAAAGGTGTGTGTGTGTGTGTGTGTGTGTGTGTGTGTGTGTGTGTGTGTGTGTGTGTGTGTGTGTGTGTGTGTGTGTGTGTGTGTGTGTGTGTGTGTGTAAATCTTTTGGTGTAAATGTGTTGAGTGCAATTGTCATTGACCCGTATAGGGAGTTGCTATGCCTCCTACTACCACTGCTCTGTGTTGTGACCAGTCTGATAGAGGGAGAGTTTAGGAGGAGGCCGAGGTAGAGACGGAGATGGAGGGAGGGGTTGTGCGTGGGTGGGGGCTCTGCGAAGTAGGGAGGGGCGGTGCCGTTGACGGAACGGAAGCGTTTTGCAGATGTTGCACAGAGAGGGAGAGAGAGGGAGAGATAGAGAGAGAGACAGAGAGAGAGAGAGAGAGCGAGAACGTAACGTTTTGTGGTTTAGTCTGGCGGCACTCTGACTTGAAAAGGTTTGCATGCCACATACGTGGCTGTCTCCCGATTCAGCAAAGGTGAAAGAGAGAGAAGAGGGGGAAATGACTGCTTTTGTTATTTTTGTTTAATCTTGCTGAACTATTTCTAAAAGAGTAGGAGTGCCTGTTTCATTTCTGCTTCTGTAGAAGACAAACAGACAGAGGGTGAAAATGAGGTGAATCAAAAGAGAAAGGTTAAAGAGGGGGAGAAGAAGAGAGAGGGGGAAAGAAAATGAGAGCGAGAGAGAAATGGGATAAAAAGAGAAAGAGCGCGAGAGAGAAGCCTGAAAAACATGTTTACTTGTGGAGGGTTGACGTCTAAGGTTTCCCCTCTTGGAGGGAGTCCCAGTGCGGGGGCGGGCGAGATTCCCTCTTGGTTCCCCAGATGTAATATGAGGCATGAGCACTCCCTATCATCTCTCACTCTCTTTGTCTCTCTCTTTCCCGTCTTCGCAGCCTGACAAGCGTATTAGTTCCGTGGTACATCACGATCACCTGCACATCGCAGTCATATAGGTATACTAGTCACCCTACCGAAATATCACCGTTGTCTGTTTTACTCACTTCATCTTTCTCTTCTTTCTTAACTTCTCTCACTTCTGCCTGAACTCCAAATAAAGACACTGGTCTGTGATCTTTTTTCAATGTCTGTTCCTTCTCTTTTCCTCTTTTTTTAATATTGCTTTTTGGAAACCGATCCATGGTGACTTCCATACTCCTAAGCTCTCTCCCAACCCCCAGATCCAGAGTGATAGCAGGCCAAGCATGACTAGGATCTTTTCTTCCCTTTTTTTGCATTGTGAAAAAGAAGACTTTGGGATAACAATTTGGTGTGGAGACCTCAACTTATTACTTGGCTCTTCAGTTATACTAGTTCAGCTGCCCGAATGGCCATAACGTATTTAGTCTTTGTTACTTCACACGTCTCACAGTCCTTGTTAAATTAGGACCACAAAGAATTATATAGTCAGCCAGTGCCATAGACATCAGGGCGGTGCCACAGACACACACTGGCACAATTGTATTGCCAGCCAACACTGCATGGTAGTGTCATAGACTAAACTATATTGCCAGCCAGCATGGCAGTGCCATACACATACAGACACTGGCAGTGACACAGACACACAAAGGCTGGATATTGTCACTTCTATTTCTGACAGCCACTAACGAGTCATAGGCTGTAAGAAAATGTGCTGTGGTTTGGGCCTGATTGTATAAACAGAGCATAGAGTGTCTGTTCGCGAAGGTGTGGCATGAAATCCCAGAGAGATCCAAAGAATGTGAGAGAACTGCTACAACTACAGACTCCCGGCAGCTGCTGCAGATCCCTGGGCTTTCATTGCATGACAGGGAGGCCTTGACACCACAACACACTCTCGAGATGAAACGAACAAAAGGCGTTTGTGAAGCAGAGTTAAAGCTGCAATATGTAACTTTTTGGCCGATCCGACCAAATTCACATAGAAATTGGAGTTATAGGTCTGTCATTCTCATCGAAAGCAAGTCTATGGAGCAGTAGATCTGTTCTATGTGCGCTATTTCTATGCTCCCCGTTCGTAAGTTTCGTTTTTGCAATTATATTGTCTGATTATGTCGTGTTTCATATTTTCTGTTGTCCTTTTTTTATAGATGGACACCACCTATGGGAGACAGAAGCCAAAGTTGACAAGGACTCCTTCAAGTCTGTAAGTAGTCTTCAGTGTTTTCAGTAAAACACAGTACTGTATTAGTTGTAGTCCTGTTGTTAAGATTGAAAGTGCAAATTGGCTCACTCATACATTCTATGCATCTTTCTATTCCATTATATTATCTCTCTCTCTCTTTCTCTCTCTCTCTCTCCTTTTCTCCCCCTCTCTCCCCCTGTATTTCCTTCTCTCACCTCCCTTGCTTCCCCTTACTCACTTTGCTGATGTAATCTTTGTTAAGACATTACCAAGGAGAGAGATTAGTCGTGTTGATTAGTCCATGCAATCCTGAATGGAATTTTCACACATTTTCTCTCTGTCCTCATCGGCAGACACAGTAAACAGAGTGATTACACCTAGAGCATCTTGCTTCTTCATCAACAAGCATCCCTCAATAAACACACACATTTACACGTGCACGCCAACACACACACGTGTACGCGGGCACACACACAACACCACCTTCTCTCTACTAGGTCATATTCATTTGGGCACACCATAGCAAAGCACTTTGTAATGGCAAACAAAAAAGCATGTTTCTCATTGGACAAGTTTAGGTAGTCCCTCCCAGTTTCAGTACATTTTCTTCAGTTTGTTGCCTAATGAATACTGATGCAAGCCCAGTTGCCCTACCAAACACTTCAGCCAGCTTAGCCAGACATTTAGTTCACTGTTCAACTTCTGGTTCAGGGAGGAGGAGCGCTTAAACACTTTGTCAGAGCTCGGCCTTCTGCCTGACGCCTGGCCAAGAGTGGATTATCCCCTTCCCTTTTTACCTGCTGTTTTCACGAGAGAAGTAATGAGAAAATAAACCAGTGCACCATTCTACTGATGCCCAGTCACACATTTAGGCCTACATTCTCTTCATAAAAACAAGGCAAAGGGGATTCGTCAGAGGGGACGGTAAATGTTGTACGTGTCATAGGAAAGCTACATGTGCTTCCGGAGTTAATGAAGAAATCCTTATGGTGAGGAGAGACTTGTAAGGTCTGCGCGAGTGTGTGTTTGCCTGTGTGTGTCTGTGTCTTTGGGTGCACATTAGGGTGTGACGGCAATGTGTTTCAAATCATCCGTGCCCCCCTCCCTTTCACTTCTCTTTCATCAGCTGGCTCTCACCACCCCTCTGTCTCCCCGTAAACAAACTGCTGTAATTGACAATTGCAGGGGTCGAGAATAAACCATCGCCCGCGGAACATGTGTTTCAATATGGCGGCATTGCAATGGTGTTTTTGTTGTCATGTGTTTTTTTACGTTCAGGTTAATGGCTTTGTTGCATCTGGACTGTTGAATTCGGCCTCTCTTAATGGGCCTTAAGGGCTGGCTGACGTTAAGGCTCGTCCCACATGTTGGAACATTACAGTGAGGGGTTGGGTTAGGTTAGGTAGGTGAAAGACAAATCGTACAGTGTGCTTATTTGGTGTGCCGACAAAACAAGCCGCAGTGTTACTGGCCTTTTCTCCCCCGCTGCCACCGGCCACGGTTAGGTCACCCATAAGTTTTCATTATTCCTGTTTGGATTGCGCTTCTCACTGCGTGGGAGGATGGGAGGAGAGGGGGGTCATCGGCACCTGTGTCTGTGCTGTCTTTGACCCCGTCAGTCTGGTGCAGACCCGGCCTATGAACAGACACACAGACATGTGGACAGACCCCACAAAATATGCTGGGAATGGCTTCCTGTTCTGCTCCTCCACCATATGGCCTGAGCTGGCCCCCAGAGAGAGAGAGAGAGAGCGAGAGAGAGAAAGGAACAGACAGGCTCTAGGCAGGCAGACACTCAGTCATGTCCCAATGGCGCTCAACCCCTGCTCTGCAGCCTCCAAAGTTCACGTCCGTCCAGGATTTACGGAGGTCTCGCCCTGGGCCTGGAGCGACGGGCTGATCGGGGCTGTGAAAACAAGGCCAGAGACCCACATCTCTCGCCTTGTAGTAGTCCAGAGGTAGGCTTCAAACCCGAGGCCCTCGGGGCTTCAGACAGACACAAACAGGGGCATGGTACACACCCTGGGGGTCATGCTGAGCCCATCCAGATTGGGCTGAAGACCCAGCTCAGAAAGCATGTTCGGAACACTCCTCCAGGGTTCCCTGAAAGCGAAACAAGCATACCTGCTAATTAACGAGCTGACACTTACGCACACTTGGAGTTATGTTTGTGTCTTAGAAGACCACTGCGAGGGGGTTGCAGGCCTAAGCTAGTGACGTTCAAACTATAATCTTCACCCTGCCATATCAGTCTGAGTTCAGAATGTTTAGATAACGCATGTGTTTTTTGACCGCTTTTTGAAAATCTGCCACGCACAACACAAATATAGTGAGCAATGATCTACAGTGCGTCTGGAGGGTTCGTACGTGTATCCATCCTGTGCTGTTTCTGTGTGTTGTAGACGGCGCTGGTGGCTGAGATCCCCCCCTACAGGAACCAGAGAATATCCAGCCCAGTGCAGGTCAACTTCTACGTCTGCAATGGGAAGAGAAAGAGGAGCCAATACCAGCGCTTCACCTACCTTTCCCCAAACGGTAACCCCGCAAACCTTCAGGTTCACCTCCTTGCTTACATGTGGTTTGGGGGTTTATATTATCCCTGCTAGTTTTGCTTGATAACTTCTGAAGGGGTCAGACATGCTCATGCATTATACCTTCCAGTGTTTCCTCCTAAAATCATTTTGGCTCCACAAAAACAAACGCAATCTGTTGTGGCTTCGGTAGTACCTGACACCGGTTCGCATCACAGGCTCTGAGCGAGGGCAGAAGTGAAGCAGAAGATGTGAGTTGTGTTGATTTGGTTGCGAGCTTGCCTTCTCCAGTGATGAGGTGTTAAGGGTTGACTGACAGAGCCTCTGGGCAATGTTGACGTTAAGTTTGAGAAGTCAATCCCTGAAACGTCGACCTCACACACAACTCATGGGTACAGGGTAGCCTAGTGGTTAGAGCGTTGGACTAGTAACCGAAAGGTTGCAAGGTCAAACCCCCAAGCTCACAAGGTACAAATATGTCGTTCTGCCCCTGAACAGGCAGTTAACCCACTGTTCCTAGGCCGTCATTGAAAATAAGAATTTGTTCTTAACTGACTTGCCTAGTTAAATAAAGGTAAAAATATATATATATTAAAAAAATCCATCGCACACAGCTCACGTTCTGCACTACACGCTCACGTGCCCCCTGGTCTCCACATGTATAGTTGGCTTGACACATTGGAATGTGAGGAAGTTATTGGGATTCGGAGTCATTTCACAGTCTTACATCACCAACTAAATACCTCTCATTCTGGGCTTAGAGTAAATTGGCCAAATCCAAGTTTCATGCGTATTGATATTGATTGGAATCCATTGATGCTGCTAGAAGCAACATAGTTAATTATTCACAGCTTGCTGCATCTCTCTCTCTCTCAATTCAATTGAAGGGCTTTATTGGCATGGAAAACACATGTTAACATTGCCGAAGCAAAGTGAACTAGATAATAAACCAAGTGAAATAAACAATAAAGAATAAGTTCCAAAAGAATAAAGACATTTCAAATGTCTCTCTTTATATCCAACGTTAAGTTAAGAATCAGGTCCAGTAGTGTTGAAAGGCAGCCTTCACCTTTAAATGTGATTTTAAGACTCTCTAAACACTTCAATGATCACCCGCTGCTATTGTAGCCTGGAGGAGATAAGAAGCAATCATTCAGGCCTTTGGACGGGACTCTGAGAAAGAGAGAGACCGGATCACCACCTTGACAATGAACAAAGGGCCCTATTTGGAGACGGTTGACGGGAGCAAGAGGGTGAACGAGAAAGAGGCTGAGAAAGGGAGAGGTGAGGAGGGGGGAGGAGAGAGGGAGAGACAGGCCATTTTGGGGTGACTGACCCTAGCAGAGCGAGCGGTGGTGGGAGTTGAGGACAGACAAACTCTGGCCATATTTGGCAGCCCCATACGGACCAGGGAGACAGACAAGGAGATAAGCTGTACAAGGAGAAGCCTTATCACGCTTTGACTGTTTTGCATCTTCAAGTCATTTTCACGGAGAGTCAACATGATCCAATTAACAGATGAATGGGGTGTGCTCTCTGTTACGGTGCCAAATGAACTAGATTACAGTGGGGACCACACAAGCAGGGGCAGTGTTTATGATGGAACATAATCTACCACTCCAGTCACAGTCAAAGCCGCTTGCTGTGGTTCACCAGACCTTCTTATTTCTTATTTTGATATTTATCCATGTATTATAAACTGGGTGGGTTGAGCCCTGAATGCCGATTGTATGAATGCTGTGGTTTACCATTTTTTCTTTACTGTTTTAATTACATTGGCAACAAGTTTATGATAGCAATAAGGCTATTATAGACTTAGCCGTGGTATATTGGCTATATACCACACCTCCTCGGGCTTTAGCGCTTGAATATAATTTATTCAACACGATAGTCAACAAGCGACAATAAATAGCTCAGATAATACTGAGTCGCAATAGTGGCGCATTTCGCTACCAAGCTCATTTCCGACCGTAGCCCCTGAACGTCTCTGAGTTTACCACTCATCTAGTTTGAACCCGTGTCTGCCTGCCCATGGGCACGTGTCCGGGTGAAGTGGCGTCTTCTGTAAATGCAAGCAGAGCTGTTTCAACTGTGCCGAGGTAAAAGAGAAGCCCTAATTATATCCGTCCGAGATCAGATGCAGTTTGTCATCAAAGCAAACAGATCTCTTAAGTCACATTGAGGATAATTATAACATGGCAAAGAAGAGGGAAACCTGGTTGTTTGCTTTTGAGGGTTTCACTGTTTGAGAGTGTTTGAACACGTAGATAGAGAGCCAACTCAGCACTGTGGCCAGGTAAGGGGGGTGCTGTGTGTGTGTGTGTGTTACATAGAGGCTGTTCTCATCTCTTCCTCCTTCGCCCATCTGAGCGGGGCTTCCTGCCCACTTTAAACAAAGTCGTGGTCGTCAATTATGCTTTCTAAAAAGAACATCTCGTTCACGCTCGGGCGTGTGCTCGTCTATAAAAAGGCAAAACCGCCACTTAAAATAGCCCTGCTTGTTTGAAAAAAAGTGTGAAGGACAAAACAAACGATCTGCTGTCCACCAATCGCTTTTGAAAACAACTTGTATTTTCCACTGGAGTCACGTGATGCTTCTCTACTCATTCATGTGAAAACATAATCAGACAAGTGTGTGAAAAGGCCTATTGAACCTGTTGACAGCTCAACGCTTCCACTGTGGCACCTCAAACATGTACGGCGTAGCTAAATGCCCAAGTAAGGAAACAAGAGGTAATATGTATTTGAATCGTTTAGTCTCCATCTTATAAATAGGACAGTCATATCTCACGAGAGAGGCATTGTTTCTGTCGTGTAAACATCATCTGATTCTTATCTCCCCTTCGGTTTAGTCACGCCTCAGAGCGAGTGCGGATATTATTATCAGATGCAGTCTGGAGGATTGGAAACGATTGAGTCTTTGCCAGGTTTGACAGGTAAAGATAAGCTTGAATGGCAAGGCTGTCATAGGCCTGTTTTGTCCTACACAAGCAAGAAAGGAGTAGCAGATTTGAACCGTTGCATCTTCCAGATGTTAACGGGCATATCCTTCCGAATTTCATACAGGGAGTTTTTCAAATGGGCAATTAGCATGGTAATAATGCCGTTGCATATCGATGCCAAGCAACAGAATGCGGATTGTCTCATGAACGTTGTTTTTATTGTCTTTGTGCTTCTCAAAACTGCTCTTCATTGTCCTCACTTTCCTTCACAATGTCACGTTAGCCCAATGAATTTGATGACTAAAGCTGAATAAGTTTGTCCGGAAAGTTCATTGTCATGAGTTACAATTTGAGAGGAGAAAGATCCAAGAATCTAAGCAATATGTCACTCTGAAGTTATTCCGGTTTTGTAGACTCTCCAAGTGTCCTTGTCTACATCCTAGTGTGTGTGTGTGTGAGTGTTGCTTTTCTTTTTCTGAGCTCTTGTCCAAATCATTCTTGCGCGAGTGAAGACGTGACACGCCGTTCCTTTTCTTCTCCTTAAATAAGAAACCATTTCACGGAACCACATAAAACAACAAACGCCGACAGTGCTGGCGCTGACGAAAGCCCGACCAAAGTCAGTTCTCGGAATGCCTTTCATTTCACAAGCCGTTTTGGAGGTTCCTGCTGTAGATCGGGTTCTATTGTTAACACCAGCGGGGGCTGCTACTGATTCCTGGCCGTAGGTTTGTGGTCTGAGACGTGGGAGGGAGGAGAGAGAGAGGGGTATGTTCAGAAGAAACAAGAGAGACACGTACACGAGAACTTCACGAACCGCACGCCGTGAACTTCTCCCCAAAGATGTGTCATGTTAACCAAACTGGAGACTGAGACGTTTCCACTGTTAGGACAGTGACAGACACACACACACACACACATAAACACTCGCAGACACACTCCCACACACATTTACATGGCATGCGTAGACTAGGACACCAGCCGTCAGCCAGATTGCAACCACAGTGGGACATAGTGAATTAAACACCAGTGAGTTGATGACTACCACCATGAAGCACCACCTGCTCCACTCTGAATATCAGAGATACAGCTAGCATACTTTTTCCTAACCATATAACCTGACCGGGAAAAACCCTGGGCCCTGGTGGTCGTCTGCTAAAACTAGGGCCTGGAGTTTTTCCTAGTCAGGTCACATGGTCAGGGAAAACTCAGGACCCTAGGTATAATGCATTGGGCACGGTCTTTCCACAGTGCAATCTAACCAGCTCTTTTATGGAGACAGTAGAGCATCCACTCCATACTTCCACTCTGAGAGCAAAGCAGCCAATCGTAATGAGAATCAGAGTGCATCCCAGAAAGCCCTCTTGCCCGGCTGTCTCTTTCCTTCACACAACAACTTGCCGGGGCTAGGCCCTCTGTGCTCAACACCCCACAAACCCGTCCTCGAACCATCACCCCCATCCCTGGGAGGAAACCAGTTCCTAATAAATACTCTGATGAGGCCAGATCACTTTAATGCGAGCAGACAGACACAGACAGCCAGAGATGGGGAGAAAAACATGTGCAGAGCGTAAACTGTCTGTCGGCCATAACCCGCAGGTTGGGAGGAAATAGAAGCCAGCTGGGGATGGGACTCACAGGGTGAATCTGCTACCATGGACCTGGGAATGGGCAGCGTGTGTGTTTGGAGGGAAACACACACAGATAGCTGGAAGGAGTGGACAGAGAGATGGGTCAGGAGACAGATTGAGGAATGATCGATTAGAGTGGGGGAGACAAATAGAGCTGGATGGAGGAGAGAAGAGAGGGATTCCTCAAAGGATCCCTCTGTCTCTCATTCTGCAGACAGGAGAAGGGGAATGTGTGACAGAGCATGTGAGTCTCGGGGAAAGTGGGAGACGGTGAGACTATGAAGCTGTCCTTGATTTACAGAATAAATCAGATTGCTAAATATTCTATGTATTACTATGTATGTAGGGTTTACACTTTTGGGACTATTCCATTGGTTCCATTGCAATAGGCAAGCTTCATCAAATGCAGCAAAAGTATAGAAAACAGAAAACAAATACTAGACCTAGCATGAACCCAGGTCTGGGCTATGGAGAGCCTGTTACAAGGCCCAGTATGATATTCCCTAGTAAGTGTATGGTGGTGTCATCCTGAGACTTTCCTAAGGACACAGACCTTACCTAGGGAGCCTCTAAGACAGATGGGCCGGCCCTGAGGCTCTGACAAGACTGACGTAAATAGGCTTCCCACTGAGTAATCACACCAGCTCATCTCTCCCCAAAGGAGACTTGGGGTGTGAAAGTTAATCTCTCAGTTACGTCCTGTCCCAACAATAATAACATCATAACACGACGATAGGAATAGTTTTTCATCTGATCAAAACACTCATTTATTCAGACAATGGTTATTAGTATTATTACACCTTCATCAGGATTTATTTATTCTTACAAAAAGTAACTATCATAAGAAATACATTTATGATGGCTAATTTGTAGGCTGAATAGAGTGTCAGAAGACATTTAGTAGGCTGAATAGAGTGTCAGAAGACATTTTGTGGACTGAATAGAGTGTCCGAAGACATTTAGTAGACTGAATAGAGTGTCAGAAGACATTTTGTTGGCTGAATAGAGTGTCAGACAAAATTTTGTAGGCTGAATAGAGTGTCAGAAGACATTTAGTAGACTGAATAGAGTGTCAGAAGACATTTAGTAGGCTGAATAGAGTGTCAGAAGACATTTTGTGGACTGAATAGTGTCAGAAGACATTTTGTAGGCTGAATAGTGTCAGAAGACATTTAGTAGGCTGAATAGAGTGTCAGAAGACATTTTGTAGGCTGAATAGTGTGTCAGAAGACATTTAGTAGGCTGTATAGAGTGTCAGAAGACATTTTGTGGACTTTATAGAGTGTCCGAAGACATTTAGTAGACTGAATAGTGTCAGAAGACATTTTGTAGGCTGAATAGTGTCAGAAGACATTTAGTAGGCTGAATAGAGTGTCAGAAGACATTTTGTAGACTGAATAGAGTGTCAGAAGACATTTTGTTGGCTGAATAGAGTGTCAGACAACATTTTGTAGGCTGAATAGAGTGTCAGAAGACATTTAGTAGACTGAATAGAGTGTCAGAAGACATTTAGTAGGCTGAATAGAGTGTCAGAAGACATGTTGTAGTCTGAATTGAGTGTCAGCAGACATTTTGTGGACTGAATAGAGTGTCCGAAGACATTTAGTAGACTGAATAGAGTGTCAGAAGACATTTTGTTGGCTGAATAGAGTGTCAGACAACATTTGTAGGCTGAGTAGAGTGTCAGAAGACATTTAGTAGACTGAATAGAGTGTCAGAAGACATTTAGTAGGCTGAATAGAGTGTCAGAAGACATTTAGTAGGCTGAATAGAGTGTCAGAAGACATTTAGTAAGCTGAATAGAGTGTCAGAAGACATTTAGTAGGCTGAATAGAGTGTCAGAAGACATTTTGTAGACTGAATAGAGTGTCAGAAGACATTTAGTAGGCTGAATAGAGTGTCAGAAGACATTTAGTAAGCTGAATAGAGTGTCAGAAGACATTTTGTAGGCTGAATAGAGTGTCAGAAAACATTTAGTAGGCTGAATAGAGTGTCAGAAGACATTTAGTAAGCTGAATAGAGTGTCAGAAGACATTTAGTAGGCTGAATAGAGTGTCAGAAGACATTTTGTAGACTGAATAGTGTCAGAAGACATTTTGTAGGCTGAATAGTGTCAGAAGACATTTAGTAGGCTGAATAGAGTGTCAGAAGACATTTGTAGGCTGAATAGTGTGTCAGAAGACATTTCATAGGGTGTATAGAGTGTCAGAAGACATGTTGTAGTCTGAATTGAGTGTCAGAAGACATTTTGTGGACTGAATAGAGTGTCCGAAGACATTTAGTAGACTGAATAGAGTGTCAGAAGATATTTTGTTGGCTGAATAGAGTGTCAGACAACATTTGTAGGCTGAGTAGAGTGTCAGAAGACATTTAGTAGACTGAATAGAGTGTCAGAAGACATTTAGTAGGCTGAATAGAGTGTCAGAAGACATTTAGTAGACTGAATAGAGTGTCAGAAGACATTTAGTAAGCTGAATAGAGTGTCAGAAGACATTTAGTAGGCTGAATAGAGTGTCAGAAGACATTTTGTAGACTGAATAGAGTGTCAGAAGACATTTAGTAGGCTGAATAGAGTGTCAGAAGACATTTAGTAAGCTGAATAGTGTCAGAAGACATTTAGTAGGCTGAATAGAGTGTCAGAAGACATTTTGTAGGCTGAATAGTGTCAGAAGACATTTAGTAGTCTGTATAGAGTGTCAGAAGACATGTTGTAGTCTGAATTGAGTGTCAGAAGACATTTCGTAGGCTGAATAGTGTCAGAAGACATTTTGTAGACTGAATAGAGTGTCAGAAGACATTTAGTAGACTGAATAGTGTCAGAAGACATTTTGTAGACTGAATAGAGTGTCAGAAGACATTTTGTAGACTGAATAGTGTCAGAAGACATTTAGTAGACTGAATAGAGTGTCAGAAGACATTTTGTGGACTGAATAGAGTGTCAGAAGACATTTTGTAGGCTGAATAGAGTGTCAGAAGACATTTAGTAGACTGAATAGAGTGTCAGAAGACATTTAGTAGGCTGAATAGAGTGTCAGAAGACATTTTGTAGACTGAATAGTGTCAGAAGACATTTTGTAGGCTGAATAGTGTCAGAAGACATTTAGTAGGCTGAATAGAGTGTCAGAAGACATTTAGTAAGCTGAATAGAGTGTCAGAAGACATTTAGTAGGCTGAATAGAGTGTCAGAAGACATTTTGTAGACTGAATAGAGTGTCAGAAGACATTTAGTAGGCTGAATAGAGTGTCAGAAGACATTTAGTAAGCTGAATAGTGTCAGAAGACATTTAGTAGGCTGAATAGAGTGTCAGAAGACATTTTGTAGGCTGAATAGTGTCAGAAGACATTTAGTAGTCTGTATAGAGTGTCAGAAGACATGTTGTAGTCTGAATTGAGTGTCAGAAGACATTTCGTAGGCTGAATAGTGTCAGAAGACATTTTGTAGACTGAATAGAGTGTCAGAAGACATTTAGTAGACTGAATAGTGTCAGAAGACATTTAGTAGGCTGAATAGAGTGTCAGAAAACATTTAGTAGGCTGAATAGAGTGTCAGAAGACATTTTGTAGGCTGAATAGTGTCAGAAGACATTTAGTAGGCTGAATAGAGTGTCAGAAAACATTTTGTAGACTGAATAGAGTGTCAGAAAACATTTAGTAGGCTGAGTAGAGTGTCAGAAGACATTTAGTAGACTAAATAGAGTGTCAGAAGACATTTTGTGGACTTTATAGAGTGTCCGAAGACATTTAGTAGACTGAATAGAGTGTCAGAAGACATTTTGTTGGCTGAATAGAGTGTCAGACAACATTTGTAGGCTGAGTAGAGTGTCAGAAGACATTTAGTAGACTGAATACAGTGTCAGAAGACATGTTGTAGGCTGAATAGAGTGTCAGAAGACATTTAGTAGGCTGAATAGATTGTCAGAAGACATTTTGTAGACTGAATAGAGTGTCAGAAGACATTTAGTAGACTGAATAGTGTCAGAAAACATTTAGTAGGCTGAATAGAGTGTCAGAAGACATTTTGTAGACTGAATAGAGTGTCAGAAGACATTTTGTAGGCTGAATAGTGTCAGAAGACATTTAGTAGGCTGAATAGAGTGTCAGAAGACATTTTGTAGGCTTAATAGTCTGTCAGAAGACATTTTGTAGACTGAATAGAGTGTCAGAAGACATTTTGTAGGCTGAATAGTATCAGAAGACATTTTGTAGGCTGAATAGAGTGTCAGAAGACATTTTGTGGACTGAATAGAGTGTCCGAAGACATTTAGTAGACTGAATAGTGTCAGAAGACATTTTGTAGGCTGAATAGTGTCAGAAGACATTTAGTAGGCTGAATAGAGTGTCAGAAGACATTTTGTAGACTGAATAGAGTGTCAGAAGACATTTTGTTGGCTGAATAGAGTGTCAGACAACATTTTGTAGGCTGAATAGAGTGTCAGAAGACATTTAGTAGACTGAATAGAGTGTCAGAAGACATTTAGTAGGCTGAATAGAGTGTCAGAAGACATGTTGTAGTCTGAATTGAGTGTCAGCAGACATTTTGTGGACTGAATAGAGTGTCCGAAGACATTTAGTAGACTGAATAGAGTGTCAGAAGACATTTTGTTGGCTGAATAGAGTGTCAGACAACATTTGTAGGCTGAGTAGAGTGTCAGAAGACATTTAGTAGACTGAATAGAGTGTCAGAAGACATTTAGTAGGCTGAATAGAGTGTCAGAAGACATTTAGTAGGCTGAATAGAGTGTCAGAAGACATTTTGTAGACTGAATAGAGTGTCAGAAGACATTTAGTAGGCTGAATAGAGTGTCAGAAGACATTTAGTAAGCTGAATAGAGTATCAGAAGACATTTTGTAGGCTGAATAGAGTGTCAGAAAACATTTAGTAGGCTGAATAGAGTGTCAGAAGACATTTAGTAAGCTGAATAGAGTGTCAGAAGACATTTAGTAGGCTGAATAGAGTGTCAGAAGACATTTTGTAGACTGAATAGTGTCAGAAGACATTTTGTAGGCTGAATAGTGTCAGAAGACATTTAGTAGGCTGAATAGAGTGTCAGAAGACATTTTGTAGGCTGAATAGTGTGTCAGAAGACATTTCATAGGGTGTATAGAGTGTCAGAAGACATGTTGTAGTCTGAATTGAGTGTCAGAAGACATTTTGTGGACTGAATAGAGTGTCCGAAGACATTTAGTAGACTGAATAGAGTGTCAGAAGATATTTTGTTGGCTGAATAGAGTGTCAGACAACATTTGTAGGCTGAGTAGAGTGTCAGAAGACATTTAGTAGACTGAATAGAGTGTCAGAAGACATTTAGTAGGCTGAATAGAGTGTCAGAAGACATTTAGTAGGCTGAATAGAGTGTCAGAAGACATTTAGTAAGCTGAATAGAGTGTCAGAAAACATTTAGTAGGCTGAATAGAGTGTCAGAAGACATTTAGTAAGCTGAATAGAGTGTCAGAAGACATTTAGTAGGCTGAATAGAGTGTCAGAAGACATTTTGTAGACTGAATAGTGTCAGAAGACATTTTGTAGGCTGAATAGTGTCAGAAGACATTTAGTAGGCTGAATAGAGTGTCAGAAGACATTTTGTAGGCTGAATAGTGTGTCAGAAGACATTTCATAGGGTGTATAGAGTGTCAGAAGACATGTTGTAGTCTGAATTGAGTGTCAGAAGACATTTTGTGGACTGAATAGAGTGTCCGAAGACATTTAGTAGACTGAATAGAGTGTCAGAAGATATTTTGTTGGCTGAATAGAGTGTCAGACAACATTTGTAGGCTGAGTAGAGTGTCAGAAGACATTTAGTAGACTGAATAGAGTGTCAGAAGACATTTAGTAGGCTGAATAGAGTGTCAGAAGACATTTAGTAGACTGAATAGAGTGTCAGAAGACATTTAGTAAGCTGAATAGAGTGTCAGAAGACATTTAGTAGGCTGAATAGAGTGTCAGAAGACATTTTGTAGACTGAATAGAGTGTCAGAAGACATTTAGTAGGCTGAATAGAGTGTCAGAAGACATTTAGTAAGCTGAATAGTGTCAGAAGACATTTAGTAGGCTGAATAGAGTGTCAGAAGACATTTTGTAGGCTGAATAGTGTCAGAAGACATTTAGTAGTCTGTATAGAGTGTCAGAAGACATGTTGTAGTCTGAATTGAGTGTCAGAAGACATTTCGTAGGCTGAATAGTGTCAGAAGACATTTTGTAGACTGAATAGAGTGTCAGAAGACATTTAGTAGACTGAATAGTGTCAGAAGACATTTTGTAGACTGAATAGAGTGTCAGAAGACATTTAGTAGACTGAATAGAGTGTCAGAAGACATTTAGTAAGCTGAATAGAGTGTCAGAAGACATTTAGTAGGCTGAATAGAGTGTCAGAAGACATTTTGTAGACTGAATAGAGTGTCAGAAGACATTTAGTAGGCTGAATAGAGTGTCAGAAGACATTTAGTAAGCTGAATAGTGTCAGAAGACATTTAGTAGGCTGAATAGAGTGTCAGAAGACATTTTGTAGGCTGAATAGTGTCAGAAGACATTTAGTAGTCTGTATAGAGTGTCAGAAGACATGTTGTAGTCTGAATTGAGTGTCAGAAGACATTTCGTAGGCTGAATAGTGTCAGAAGACATTTTGTAGACTGAATAGAGTGTCAGAAGACATTTAGTAGACTGAATAGTGTCAGAAGACATTTTGTAGACTGAATAGAGTGTCAGAAGACATTTTGTAGACTGAATAGTGTCAGAAGACATTTAGTAGACTGAATAGAGTGTCAGAAGACATTTTGTGGACTGAATAGAGTGTCAGAAGACATTTTGTAGGCTGAATAGAGTGTCAGAAGACATTTAGTAGACTGAATAGAGTGTCAGAAGACATTTAGTAGGCTGAATAGAGTGTCAGAAGACATTTTGTAGACTGAATAGTGTCAGAAGACATTTTGTAGGCTGAATAGAGTGTCAGAAGACATTTAGTAAGCTGAATAGAGTGTCAGAAGACATTTAGTAGGCTGAATAGAGTGTCAGAAGACATTTAGTAAGCTGAATAGTGTCAGAAGACATTTAGTAGGCTGAATAGAGTGTCAGAAGACATTTTGTAGGCTGAATAGTGTCAGAAGACATTTAGTAGTCTGTATAGAGTGTCAGAAGACATGTTGTAGTCTGAATTGAGTGTCAGAAGACATTTCGTAGGCTGAATAGTGTCAGAAGACATTTTGTAGACTGAATAGAGTGTCAGAAGACATTTAGTAGACTGAATAGTGTCAGAAGACATTTTGTAGACTGAATAGAGTGTCAGAAGACATTTTGTAGACTGAATAGTGTCAGAAGACATTTAGTAGACTGAATAGAGTGTCAGAAGACATTTTGTGGACTGAATAGAGTGTCAGAAGACATTTTGTAGGCTGAATAGAGTGTCAGAAGACATTTTGTATGCTGAATAGAGTGTCAGAAGACATTTTGTAGGCTGAATAGAGTGTCAGAAGACATTTAGTAGACTGAATAGAGTGTCAGAAGACATTTTGTATTCTGAATAGTGTCAGAAGACATTTAGTAAGCTGAATAGTGTCAGAAGACATTTAGTAGATTGAATAGAGTGTCAGAAGACATTTAGTAGGCTGAATAGATATAGATGCCAGAATACATTTAGTAGGCTGAATAGAGTGTCAGAAGACATTTAGTAGGCCGAATAGTGTCAGAAGATATTTAGTAAGCTGAATAGAGTGTCAGAAGACATTTTGTAGGCTGAATAGAGTGTCAGAAGACATTTTGTAGGCTGAATAGAGTGTCAGAAAACATTTTGTATTCTGAATAGTGTCAGAAGACATTTAGTAAGCTGAATAGTGTCAGAAGACATTTAGTAGATTGAATAGAGTGTCAGAAGACATTTAGTAGGCTGAATAGAGTGCCAGAAGACATTTTCTACTCTGAATAGTGTTTGAAGGCATTTAGTAGGTTGAATAGAGTGTCAGAAGACATTTAGTAGGCTGAATAGAGTGTCAGAAGACATTTAGTAGGCTGAATAGAGTGTCAGAAGACATTTTCTATTCTGAATTGGCTGAATATGCTGAATAGAGTGCCAGAAGACATTTTCTACTCTGAATAGTGTTTGAAGGCATTTAGTAGGTTGAATAGAGTGTCAGAAGACATTTAGTAAGCTGAATAGTGTCAGAAGACATTTAGTAGATTGAATAGAGTGTCAGAAGACATTTAGAGTGATTCAGATTTTGCCAAAACACTTATGATTGGCATCAAACACTAACCACACCCATTAACACATTTAACTGTGTGCAGAAATAGCAACAGACAGTGCATGTATTGTGACTCAGAAGCTTTTTGTTATTCATCTGTGTGTCTTAATTCAAGCCTAGTTGTGTCACAGTACTCGTGGCAGAATCGGAGCATGTGGGGGTTTATGAAGGGTTTTCTTAGATCAACTGGGCTGTTTCATCTTTTCCTTAGGGTTTGGGTCTTTGTTTTTGTTTGTGTGTGTGTGTGTGTGTGTGTGTGTGTGTGTGTGTGTGTGTGTGTGTGTGTGTGTGTGTGTGTGTGTGTGTGTGTGTGTGTGTGTGTGTGTGTGTGTGTGTGTGTGCGTGCGTGCGTGCGTGCGTGCAACTGGAGGATATGTTAAAATATTCAATAAATAGTGCACACGTCATGGTTAGCCTCCGAAAGATGAAAACTGATCTTGATCGCACAGCCAGGAAACCTAGTGTGCGATGACTGTCAGTCCAAACTAATCAGGAAATGGTGGAAACATCTCCCAAATGCACCCTGAGTGAGTTGGAAGACGGCGGCATGAGCAAGTGGGGTCATAGCACTCTCCTCCTGCATTAGCTGAAGTCAGAGCTCCTGAAACCGCAGGCATACCATACTCTCTTAAGGAGCACGGACCACCCCAATCAAATCATCCTTTTTTTTTTCTCTCTCTCTCTCTCTCTCTCTCTCTCTCTCTCTCTCCCTCTCTCTCGCTCTCTCTCTCTCTCTTTCTCTCTCTCTTTTTGTCCCGAGAGCAACAATTGCTTTCGAAGCATGCAGGCCTAGGGGTCCCGGGCTCCTGCAGCAGCAGCCCAGCCGCTTTAAAGCACTCTTTCATAGGATATCAGAGCTGAAGGAGAGTCCAAAGAAAATAGCACCGTTTCATGATTAGAGCCAGCTGTGGCTTTCTGCTCTGATGACTCATCTATTTTTTTCCTTTTTTCTTTTCTTTTTTTTGGGGTGGTTCTGAGCTGGCGTTTGAGAGGCACAGCCAATGACACAGAGTCTCTTTTAATCGCCGGTTGTTTGTTTGATTTTGGAGGGTATCCTACCCACAATCCATCTCACTACACCAACTCCTTCACTCATACACTCAGTTGCTCATTCAGCCACGTGGACCTACCTCACGTTTCTAATCTCTCTTCTCTCTCTCTCTTCTCTCGCTCTCACTCTCTCTCTCTCTCTCTCTCCCTCCCTCTCTCTCTTTTTCCAGTCCCGACAATAAAGACAGAACCGAATGATGAATATGAGCCTCTGGGGGCTCATTCCAAGTCTTACCATGGCCAACCCAGGCTCACTCCTATCATACCTGTGGGGGACGCTGACACCTGCCTGGTCGGGGTTTATCCTCCCTGCCCGCCTTGCCATGGCAGCATTGGCAGCATGCCCGCCTCCTCCCCCTGTTCCAGCCCAACACTGCACGACCTGTCCCCCGTGGCTTACCCCAAGTGCCTCTCCACCAGCCCTACGCACGCCCACAACGGTCTCTTGGCGTCCGCCATCCAGGAGACGCCAGGGCAGTGCCCAGCGCCACTGGTCTGCCCTTCCTCACCTGACCAAGCTCCGCTGGGCATGCTCCACTCCCAGGGCAGCAGCCCGCATCACCTTGGTAGCCCCGGTCCCCATGGCTACCACCCACTCTACCCCAACAGCAGCCCCTCCACCTCCCCTGGGTCCCTCCCCTCCACTCCAGGGGGGGCAGCAGAGAGCCCGTTCGCCCAGGCACCACCTTACAGCCCCACCCAGGGACAGAGCCAGACCCAGGCCAGGATAAGTCCTCCCAGCCTGCTGCCGGTAGATGCCAGCCCCCCCTCCCTAGCCGTCACCGTCAAGCGGGAACCCCAGGATCTGGACCAGATGTACCTGGACGATGGTGAGTCACAAGAACAAGGTGTATCTACCTAAACCTGTCAATCAATGCTCTCTATCGGCTAGTGACATCACATCATCATCGTCATTATCACATTGGTGTTGTTTTTCCTCACGAAAACACAGGGTCATAAAAAAACACGATTCTCGTTTCTCTCTATAACGTTCCATTTACAGTGCACATTACGTTAACTTTACACCTTTGCTTATCTACACCCCCACACCCACCCACACCCTTTCCCCCGCATCTCCTTCTTTCCTGGCGAATTGCAGCGCTATTAACCATGGATTGACGTCAGATTTGTTAATTTTAGACATTCCAGATTCATTTTGTTTTCGCAACTACCGTGTATGTTGTCCGAGTTAGTAGCGCCGTTATTTGAACAGTCAATTGGGCCTTGATGGGATTTCGAAACAACCTGTCAAAACATCAGAAGCAGCTAGGTCAGGCAGGGAGCAAGAGAACAAAAACAGTGGCGCGCGCGTGCCGGCCCCCCACTGTTGACACAAGGACTAATGAAGGAAGCAAAACAATGGGTAGGGGTTTCCTGAGCTGCAACGCTTTTTCCCCCCTCGCTGCGAGGGATGTCAGGAGGCACTTTGTTTTCCCATGTTTTCCCTCCGGAGGGTGTAGTGTTGGAGATGACGTCATCGAGGGAGGCTGGGGAGGCTGGGGGGTCACCAGAGCTCCACTGGATGCCAGGGGAATGGAGGAACGCAGCGTTTGTATGTAGACTAACTCTCCATGTGCCCCCCTCCTCATAATCGTTCCTCCCTCTGGTCACTCCCAGCCTGTTATGGCCCTGTCGGGGTTGCTCATCACATTGTTGTTACGCTCTGATTGTGCGGTGCACGGCATCCGTGGCGGTATGCCAGAAGAGAGAAAGCCCCCCTGCATCCAAACAGTCCCCACAAGGCGAGTCCCCAACTCGGGAACATCACTCTTCCTGTGCACCTTTTGTAATCACTCTCCTGTGCACCTACTGTAAACAGGATCGAATCCCCGAACTGACAAGGTAAAAATCTGTCGTTCTTCCCCCGAACAAGGCAGTTAATCCAATGTTCCTAGGCCGTCATTGAAAATAAGAATTTGTTCTTAACTGACTTGCCTAGTTAAATAAAGGTCAAATATAACAAATAGCTGTGTGTGTGTGTGTGTGTGTGTGTGTGTGTGTTTGTGTGTGTGTGTGTGTGTGTTTGTGTGTGTGTTTGTGTGTGTGTGTGTGTGTGTGTGTGTGTGTGTGTGTGTGTGTGTGTGTGTGTGTGTGTGTGTGTGTGTGTGTGTGTGTGTGTGTGTGTGTGTGTGTGTTCCAGAGCACAGGGGTGGTGGGGATCAAGGGGTTTAGTAGCAGTGTTGAAATGTGGTTGTCAGCAAATCTGTTAGTCCTCACCTCGTAAACAGACAATAGCGAGAACTGAGGACGTCTTCCTCCATAAAACAAGCACAACACACAAATAGGCCATTCTACAAGTCTTTGTCACTTCAAACTAGCATTTGTCTTCTGACTCCGCACCAGCTCCTGACATATTTCCCCTTACAGTACGTTGAAACAAGAGGACACTGGAGCTAAATTACGATTAGCATTGTCATGTACATGTCTAATTCCTTTTCAAACTTCTCAGCAGTTATGGCAGGCAAAGGAGCCAGAGTATGAGAAGTAATCGAATAAGAGTGAAACTCAAGCTTTATTTTGCGCTAGGTAAAAGGTTGTTAGGGGGTCATTTTACGCCATAATTTGTACCGTATGGAAATATTCAACATTTGCCCTCTGCTAAAGTTATAACCCTTAAGTAGTAACCATGTCTTCATGCTCCACCACCCCATCCACTGTCACTTTAGCGGTGCCCATATCTGTGGACCCGGTGGTCCAGTGTTATTGGGCCTGTGATTACAGATGCATTAGAGACTCACAGGAATGCGTATTGATTGGCAGAGGCCTACCAAGGCGTCCCTGGTAAAACCTTGGCGCGCTGCAATCTCGCCTCATCTAATGTCTTGAATGAGCATCTGTGGTGGGCTAACTGTGCTCCTGGAGTACCGGTAAGTGTGCGGTGGTAACAGCATACTCCAAAGGCCTCTGCACGCTGTACCGGTCAGGTCCACCGGCCCCATTCCGGACCATTCCAGACCCCTCAAATGAGCCTGGGATAAAAAATAAATTAGAGAAGTCGGCGAGAGGCGTGCTCCCTTTCCATAGTCATTACCGTCCGTTAATTATCGTATGTTAGCGAGTTGCTCCATTAGAGGGGCGACGGCAGGGGATGACCTCACCAGGCGGTTGGGCGGGCGGTGGTGACCTGTTTGGAGCCAGTGATTTGAGCTCTGCAGCGGGACGACACTTGAGCTTCCCCAGAGTGGAGCACCTCCCACGCCCAGGCCTCGGCCAGAGGAAATGTCTCTCACTGGCCTTCGGCTCGCACGAACTAACCCAGCCCCTGAGAAATCACTCAACCTATCAACAGGCTAAGCTACTGTACAACAAGGAGCTCTGTTGTCAGTGTGGGGTAGATATGTAGGAGATCTAGAGGGGGAGGGGATGACAAGTTGAACATAAGCCCCTCTAACTGCCCTTCAACCCCCTAACCCCCTCCCAGCTAGCACCACTTTATCCACTACTTCTGTGATGGAGCATTGGAGCCCCGAGGCTAGCTAACTGAAGGACATTATGCATCGTCTGTCTGTAAAAGGGTGCCCCAAGGCTTTTTGGGTAATGTCCAGGAGCTGCAATTGTATTTAAGTTGATGAATGATCAGTTGGCTTGTGCTGGGGATGTATTTAGGACTGCTGGCCTACGGCTGCCATTGGTTCGCTGCAGCAGGGGTCTGGCTCACGATAGCCTGGAGAGTTGAGTGAGCGAATTAACCTCGACCAATGTCCATAGATTGATGCTTAGGTGGGATGGACGCAAAATTCATTCTGGGGAATGCATGTTAAAGTGAATTTTCAAAAGCTAGCCCTAGAGGTATGGCATTGTTTTAGGCCCACTGTCATATGCCAAACCCAATATATACATATTTAATGTGCGGTTTACATTGAAACAGAAGTTTCTCAAGTAAAAAGAAAAGACCTTTCACGTTGACTCACACCCATCGCTCTCTCTAAATCCGGGGCGGGTTTACAATGTCATGCAAACGGCATCAATTTTATTTTACCTTTATTTTTTATTTTTTTCAATGAAAACTATCGATGGCAGTCTATTTACGCGTCCCTTTTTAGCCTGGCTAATTACCCCAGAAAACAAGGGGGCTGTGATGACGCCCCGTTTTGTCACACGTCCTAGCCGGGCTGCAGTTGCGGTGACATCGTTACCCCCTCCCGTCACACGCACACACATATCGGCTCTGACCCGAGACTCGGCTGCTGTTTACACAGCGGAAGGCTTTGAGCCACATTTACACACCCCCAGTCCTCGAACCAGGGTGCTCATGAAGGCCTCTTTGTGCCTGTGTTTGTCTGTGTGTGTGTGTGTGTGTGTGTGTGTGTGTGTGTGTGTGTGTGTGTGTGTGTGTGTGTGTGTGTGTGTGTGTGTGTGTGTGTGTGTGTGCGTGCGTGCGTGCGTGCGTGCGTGTGTGTAATGCAGTCGTAGTATACCGGGCTCGGACATCTGACGGATCCAGCGAGCTTGCCCGTGTGTCTTCTCTCATTAGCTTCTGGTGTGATGGGTGATATCATGAAGCACAGCTGAACTAGCACAAGGCTAACGCTAATCAGCCAGCCAGACTCTTGCCATCTGGTTACAGCCGAATACAGAGGGGCCTTATTCACCCACATGAGAAAAACACAACCAAATGTACACTGCTGATTTCTGACACTTGACATGTGTATTCTGATTGCCTTATATTTCAGGGTCAGCTTTCCACTCGTTGTTTCCTCCTCAACTCAAGTTTTCTACAATTGAAATGAAATACCCTTTTTTTTTTTAATCGAAACTGAAAACAGACCCGATGTTGCATGAGGGCAGACGTCAGTGGCAACAGGTTTCTAGACAGACGTCGTCTTCCTCTCTCTCTCTCTCTCTCTCTCTGTCTCTCTGTCTCTCTCTCTCTCTCTCTCTCTCTCTCTCTCTCTCTCTCTCTCTCTCTCTCTCTCTCTCTCTATCTCTCTCTCTCTCTCTCTGTCTCTCTCTCTCTCCCTCTCTCTCTCTCTCTCTCTCTCTCTCTCTCTCTCTCTCTCTCTCTCTCTCTCTCTCTCTCTCCCATTATCCATTCCCCAACAACAATACAGAATTCTAACATTTCTGAGGATCCCCGTCCGCCACCGTTCCACTCCAACGGCAACTCAAGCTTTTCTCATGGAAACTTTTACACATCCTGGCAAGGTGCCCAGACCCCAGGACTCTGCAAAACCCCTAATGATGATTGAGAGGGTGTCCGCACCGCTCTGAAAAGATGCTGAGTCTCTAACATCGGAGTGTGTGTCGCGAGACTGGCGCGGAGTTGGGGGTGAGGGGGTTCATTAAAGAAGCTGCAGTTGGGGTGGGGGGTGTCTAATGGGACAGAATCTCTGAGCTGCTGTTATTGAGTTGCTCCCGTGTGTGCGTGTCTGTGTCTGTGCGTGTGCGTGCTTGCGTGTGTGTGCGAGGAGTCAAGGTAGACCATCGGACGGTCAGCCGTTAGCGGTTAGATCCTGTGCTTTCACCACACTCGCCCTTTGACCCCCAGCTCTGCTGGGAGGGGGCGGAGCCTTGGCTAATAGAGGCTGAAGAGCAATACTCTCTGTTGGTTAAGTGCAGTGTCACGACCTCCTATCCCCATGGCGTATGCTTCGTGTTATTGACAGGTATAATAGAAGGGGGGTGGCTTGTTTATTATTTATGGCTTCAGAGAGGATGTGGACTTTTTAATATTGCTATTATGGCTGCGTTTTTCATGTTAGGAATCTTGTTTTCCTGGCAGGACCTTGAACTGACGGTGGATAAAGGAGGGTGTAGGCTTTTGGGAAGTTTTATAATGGGAGGGAAAAAAGAGTACAAGGCCGTATGGATAGGTCTCTGAGAGCCATTGAGCGCTTAGAAGATGGTTAGAGAGACAATGAAGACCACTAGGACATTGTGTCATCTGCAGGTTTCTCCAAGTGGAATCAAAACCATGTCTTGTACCCTGCCTTTTAAACAAATATTTTTCTCATTTTACTATTGTTATCATCGACTGGCCCAATGTACTATTAGTCACGATGAATATCCTTTCTTTGCTTGTCACATTACTTACGCATATAGTAGGAAATGATACGCAATGACTTAGAAATAGGATTAAAGGAAAGTCTTCAGAGAGATCTCTTCACTCCTTACACTTTTAATGTAACTATTTGAAGTTCTGTAATATAATAAATGCATGCTAGACTCGGTGAAACCCCGGAATCAGAATAGACCATGATCTCATGGTCATAGCGAGATCCCGTCGCGCTTTGAGGAATAGGTTACCTTTGCACCGTGTGTGTGTGTGTGTGTGTGTGTGTGTGTGTGTGTGTGTGTGTGTGTGTGTGTGTGTGTGTGTGTGTGTGAAGCACCTTGGACTACCTTTTAGCACTGTGTTCTGTTTCCTCTCAGTGTGCTTTTATCTCGGTCCTCTTGGCCAGGCTTGAGAAGCTCTCTGGTTGCTGTTCGGGACCAGCTGCCTTCTACACGTTTTCCCCCCTATTATGACATGGCACCGTGTTATAGGCTCTCCGATCCAAGATCATGAGGAAAGGGGAAATAGTCCCATTTAAGTGGTTACATATAATGGCGGACGTACGATAGGCTGTCCCCATCGAGCTTTGAATTGCTGTATCCTTGTCGTAAACTCACGAGGAAGGTGATTGGTTGGGATGAGCTGTATGAAGACTCTAACTTGAAACACGCTATATGGAAGTTAGATGATTTTTGTTGTATTCGTGAAAAAACATTCCTCCATCTCTTATCTAAGAAGACCATCCAATCCTTAGGTTTCAGCTAACAATGTATGCTTTTGCTCATGGGTGTGGGAATATGTGTCCCGTTCTGTCCAATTAGGTCATTTCTGGGCAATGTTTATATTTAAGGGACCCCTTTTGTCTCAAGAGCAACCCCAGAGACAAAAGTTCTATATATTCTCTTGAAATGTCAACCTATTCAGTTCCATTGGGCTCTGGGTGTTTTCAAATGTGTCCCTACAGGCCCAGTAGCTTAACCGCAGTAGTCTGCTGTGCTTTCAGCCGCTCCGTCATAATATCCACAGTCACTGCGAAAGAATCCATCTACCACGTAACTGCAGCTCTATATCTAAACAAATTGGGTCTCTCCATGTCAGTGGCCTGATGTAATTAGATGCGAGACCAGATTTCCTTTTTAATGGGTTTTGTGTTTATGAAAGAATGCTCAGATGTCAGGAATGCTTCTAGACGATTTGCTACTGTGAGAGTGTCTGATTGTTGTCTAATTATTCCATGCTGTGCGCACATGGTTAGGTACAGTACATGAACTGATTCAGATAGAAGCCAATCTATGGCATCACAAACTCCAGTTCTTTGAAGAGTGGCCAATTGACACTGTGGCTTGCTGTGCTTTCTCCTAATTGATCTAATGAAAGTAAGGTGTGTGTGCGTGTGCCGGTGCGGGTGCACGCGGGTGTGTGTGCGTCGGTAGGACTTTTCATTACTCTATCATTTGTACTTGCCTGGATGGGCATGTGATGTGTGTTTATGCAGATTCTCCTGACGCAGCCATTTAGATGGCTGGTTTCTGTGGCTTGCATACCGAGGCTCCGAGAGTACACATCCAGAAGCCACCGGGCCACGCGAATCGCAGCGGGTCAAGCCCCAAAGAGAGGCCTGTGGCTTGGCCTGGGATGGGCCATGCATCTGGGTGAGGTGGTGGGGGTGGTGGTGGTACCCCAGCGCCCCATAGTCCCATGCATTCTCTCCACAGCATCTAAAGATGATTGATGTGCATGTGGTTTACAACACTGACAGGATGATCTATATTATTCTCCTCCGGATTTGATTGACTCCCATTTGACTCCCTTTTGGCCTGTGAGCCGTTGAGGTTATCTGTAGCCTGGCAAAGACATTATACTAGATATGATTGTAGCTTCCTCTGCTCCAGACCACTAACATATTGGCTTCTGAATGGTACATGGTAAATCTTTTCTCTCTGCTGGGATTGTCTGCTGGCACACACACAACACACAATCTACGCCCACGCGTAGATACACACACAGACAGACAAACACAGATTCCTGTGTTAAGTCCCCCTTTACAATGCGGGTCTGCCACTGCCATACTGTAAGTCCTCACTCTCACACTTCATACCGGTGGGTTTTTAGTTTGTTGGGGAAGGTAAATACCTGTGGCACCGGTAAACAGAAGCAGATCTCTCATTTCAGAATCATTTATAATAGGCGCCATCTGAAATGTATCAGCTCAGTGAAATAGTATCCTGTAGTGACGGATGTCAACAGAAGAGGGCTGTTCCAGCCAGGCAGGATAGAGAATGACATGGGGTTTGCTGCTCTTGGCAAGCTCCCCATCTCCACTGTGTTCGGCTGAGGGGAGGGAGTGAAAAGAGGGGGCAGAGGAAGGGGGGAGAGAGAGAGATGTAGAGAGAGAGATGGAGATGGAGAGAGAGAGAGAGACGTGGGGAGAGAGAGCGAGATGGGGAGAGAGATGTAGATGGGGGGAGAGAGAGAGAGAGATGGGGAGAGAGAGAGAGATGTAAATAGAGAGAGAGAGAAATGGGGAGAGAGAGATGTAAATGGGGAGAGAGAGAGAGACGGGGGGAGAGAGAGAGATGTAGATGGGGAGAGAGAGAGAGATGTGGGGAGAGAGAGATGTAGAGAGAGAGAGATGTAGATGGGGGGAGAGAGAGAGAGAGATGTAGATGGGGAGAGAGAGGAAATGTGGGGAGAGAGAGAGAGATGTAGAGAGAGAGAGCTGTAGATGGGGGAGAGAGAGACACGTGGGGAGAGAGAGAGAGATGTAGATGGGGAGAGAGAGATGTAGATGGGGAGAGAGAGAGATGTAGATGGGGAGAGAGAGGAGACGTGGGGAGAGAGAGAGAGATGTAGATGGGGAGAGAGAGAGACACGTGGGGGAGAGAGAGAGAGATGTAGATGGGGAGAGAGAGGAAATGTGGGGAGAGAGAGAGAGATGTAGAGAGAGAGAGCTGTAGATGGCAAGAGAGAGAGACACGTGTGGAGAGAGAGAGATGTAGAGAGAGAGAGAGAGATGTAGATGGGGAGAGAGAGAGATATATATGGGAAGAGAGAGAGATGTAGATGGGGAGAGAGAGGAGACGTGGGGGAGAGAGAGAGAGATGTAGAGAGAGAGAGATGTAGATGGGGAGAGAGAGAGAGAGATGGGAAGAGAGAGAGATATGTTAAAAGTGGAGAGAGAGGAGACGTGGGGAGAGAGAGATGTAGATGGAGAGAGAGATGTGGGGAGAGAGTTAGAGAGAGAGATGTAGAGAGAGAGAGAGAGAGAGGGATAGAGATATGTAGATGGGGAGAGAGAGAGATAGAGAGATGTATATGGGGAGAGAGGGAGATGTAGATGGGGAGAGAGAGATGTATATGGGGAGAGAGAGAGAGATGTAGATGGGGAGAGAGAGAGACACGTGGGGGAGAGAGAGAGAGATGTAGATGGGGAGAGAGAGATGTAGATGGGGGGAGAGAGAGATGTAGATGGGGAGAGAGAGGAGACGTGGGGAGAGAGAGAGAGATGTAGATGGGGAGAGAGAGAGACACGTGGGGGAGAGAGAGAGATGTAGATGGGGAGAGAGAGGAAATGTGGGGGAGAGAGAGAGATGTAGAGAGAGAGAGCTGTAGATGGCAAGAGAGAGAGACACGTGTGGAGAGAGAGAGAGATGTAGAGAGAGAGAGAGAGATGTAGATGGGGGAGAGAGAGATATATATGGGAAGAGAGAGAGATGTAGATGGGGAGAGAGAGGAGACGTGGGGAGAGAGAGAGAGATGTAGAGAGAGAGAGAGATGTAGATGGGGAGAGAGAGAGAGAGATGGGAAGAGAGAGAGATATGTAAATGGGGAGAGAGAGGAGACGTGGGGAGAGAGAGATGTAGATGGAGAGAGAGATGTGGGGAGAGAGTTAGAGAGAGAGATGTAGAGAGAGAGAGAGAGAGAGGGATAGAGATATGTAGATGGGGAGAGAGAGAGATAGAGAGATGTATATGGGGAGAGAGGGAGATGTAGATGGGGAGAGAGAGATGTATATGGGGAGAGAGAGAGAGATGTAGATGGGGGAGAGAGAGAGATGTAGAGAGAGAGAGATGTAGATTGGGAGAGAGAGAGAGATGGGGGAGAGAGAGAGATGTGGGGAGAGAGATATGTAGAGAGAGAGAGAGAGAGAGATGTAGATGGGGAGAGAGAGAGAGCTGTAGAGAGAGAGAGAGAGAGAGATGTAGATGGGAGAGAGAGAGATGTATATGGGGGAGAGAGAGAGAGATGTAGAGAGAGAGAGAGAGAGAGGGAGGGAGAGAAATATGTAGATGGGGAGAGAGAGAGATGTACATGGGGAGAAAGAGAGAGAGAGATGTAGATGGGGAGAGAGAGAGATGTATAGAGAGAAAAAAGAGAGAGATGTAGATGGGGAGAGAGAGAGAGATGTAGAGATAGAAAAAGAGAGAGAGAGATGTAGATGTAGATGGGGAGAGAGAGATGTATATGGGGAGAGAGAAAAAGAGAGAGAGAGATGTTTATGGGGAGAGAGAGAGGTGTATATGGGGAGAGAGAGAGAGAGATGTAGATGGGGAGAGAGAGAGAGAGATGTAGAGAGAGAGAGAGATATACAGTGGGGCAAAAAAGTATTTAGTCAGCTACCAATTGGGCAAGTTCTCCCACTTAAAAAGATGAGAGAGGCCTGTAATATTAGTCATAGGTACACTTCAACTATGACAGACAAAATTAGAGAAAAAAAATACAGAAAATCACATTGTAGGATTTTTAATGAATTTATTTGCAAATTATGGTGGAAAATAAGTATTTGGTCAATAACAAAAGTTTATCTCAATACTTTGTTATATACCCTTTGTTGGCAATGACCGAGGTCAAACATTTTCTGTAAGTCTTCACAAGGTTTTCACACACTGTTGCTGGTATTTTGGCCCATTCCTCCATGCAGATATCCTCTAGAGCAGTGATGTTTTGGGGCTGTTGCTGGGCAACACAGACTTTCAACTCCCTCCAAAGATTTTCTATGGGGTTGAGATCTGGAGACTGGCTAGGCCACTCCAGGACCTTGAAATGCTACTTACGAAGCCACTCCTTCGTTGCCCGGGCGGTGTGTTTGGGATCATTGTCATGCTGAAAAACCCAGCCACGTTTCATCTTCAATGCCCTTGCTGATGGAAGGAGGTTTTCACTTAAAATCTCACAAATACATGGCCCCATTCATTCTTTCCTTTACACGGATCAGTCGTCCTGGTCCCTTTGCAGAAAAACAGCCCTAAAGCATGATGTTTCCACCCCCATGCTTCACAGTAGGTATGGTGTTCTTTGGATGCAACTCAGCATTCTTTGTCCTCCAAACACGACGAGTTGAGTTTTTACCAAAAAGATCTATTTTGGTTTCATCTGACCATATGACATTCTCCCAATCTTCTTCTGGATCATCCAAAGGCTCTCTAGCAAAACTTCAGACGGGCCTGGACATGTACTGGCTTAAGCAGGGGGACACGTCTGGCACTGCAGGATTTGAGTCCCTGGCGGCGTAGTGTGTTACTGATGGTAGGCTTTGTTACTTTGGTCCCAGCTCTCT